>NW_027395554.1:37906-215230 GCF_047715705.1 Aspergillus ambiguus | reverse complement strand
CACTTTTTGAGTTCTCATATCTCAACCATCATTAGCTATACTATAACAGTGTATATATAGAAGCTATATATAAACCTTAGAACATATCTTTTTACTTTATATCTCTGTCAACTGCTTTGGTAGCTTAAAATACTAGTATTAGACAAATTACTAAAAATTACAATGTAATATATATTATCTCTATATATACGGACTGCTATTCTATAAGACTTGAATACTAACATTAAATGTATTTCAATATGTTATTCGATAAATATAAAGCATTTTAGATAAGTTATGGCTGAGATATAAGAGCTCAAAAAGTGACTGATTAGTATGGAATACGGAGGCGGCCCACTCGTTTACACGGCCCATTCGCTTACCGAATACGTTATACAGACATAGATGACTAAGTAGAGTGAACTAACTAACTAGTGCAATATGCGTCACCGACCAGACTGCCACGCCATACCCGAACAGGAGGACTATTGACCAATAGAGCCATGGATAGAAGTGGGCCTGACAGCCAGGAACAGGCATAGCGTAATTTCCCGGGATTTGGTTGTCGACCAGATTGGATGGAGGGAGATGAGCTCCCGGTGGGACGAGCCATGATTTTGCTGGATGTGGTTACGATCAGAGCTCTATCTTATGCACACGGAATCCAAAGAGCACATCACTCGGATCATGTACGGTGTAGATATGTACATACCGCCCACACCGTACGGAATACGCAATACATGATAAACACCGCGATGGCCATACTCCGTAGGCAAAGTCGAAAATAGAAACCAGAAAGGAGAACGGCGACCGACGATCAAGCTCTGACCTGATCAAATGCATGGGCCTGTCGATCCGGTCGTTCCTGCGACACGTCCGTTAGGCAGGTAAGGTATGACCGGATGCTGTCGGCTGCCTCGTCTGCTTGACATTCTCCAGACGGAGTCGATTCCTCTTGACACGGTGGCTTGGCACGCAAGGGGACCTTCGCTTGTCAGGGGACAATGCGGAATTCTTGTCCCACGTTTTTTTTTCCTTTCTGGCCCAATTGGGCTTCCAGATGGAGGGTGTTCCTGAGACACAAGGGATGAAAAATTGGGAGTTGTTTCAGCCTTGACGGGCGTAGAAGTGGCCCACTGTTAGTGGAGGTTTACTCGTACGGCGACATTCCTGGCATGTCAGGGTGAACGTCAAGAGACCGGATGGAATGGATTGATGAGGATGTAGGCACGTGGGTTCTCATGAGAGTGCGCAGTACCGCGTCCTGCATACGGAGATTCCAGAGGGGGCGCTCTGACTAGGACGAGGAGAGACTGGTGGTATTGAGGGTGCCGAAGGCTAGGACGAGAGAGGCTAGCTTCGGGGGAGGACCGTTCTAAGCAAGTTCTCCAGGAATAGTGTGGTGGCTAAGAAAATAGACGAGAAGGTCCCAGGTGGTCAAGAAGATTACGGCGTACGGGAGTGGGATGGAGGCATTGGCGGTGGTGCTGGTGAGACAAATGGGCGATGCTCCGTGTAACTGGAGGATCATCCGTTTTTCTGTCTTTGGGGTTCTTCGGCATCTTGAGATACCCGACATTCCTCCGCCAGATTGATTAAGAGCAGATTAAGAGGCGTCGGGAGAGGAACTGGTCAGGCTGGTGGAAGAACGGGTTTGAGGAACAAACAGAGGAAGACCTCGTATCACCACGCACCGTGCAGCGGGGACTCCACCGCGGGCCAGGTAAACCAGACTAAGAGACGCCGTCGGTCCAGGCCTTGAACTTTGACGGGGATTTTGCTCCAATGCAGCAGCTCCCGCGGGAATTGCGATGTGCAGCCCCGTCGGTGATCGGCAGCGTAATTATTCATTGACTGCGGGCATGTACGGGGAGGAGGGACTACTACGGCGTACGGAGTGGGATTTGTACGCAGGACTGCGTACTGTATAGGATTATGAGTTTCTAGTTGACTATGTATTGACTTGACCCTTAGGTAACTCGGTAGTGGTATGAGTCCGCATATACGCAGTAGGACCTGATCGTACTAGATATACTCCACCGTAGATACGCGAAAGTTCGATGGTCTTTGTCGATCCAAATACACACCTGTCTAGACTTTGCACTACGAAGACATCTGCAGGCAATCCATCTTGACTGTCCCACGGCGACCAGCGGAGACGATCGAGTCTCGGATCGGATCTGTTAGCGAGAGGATTGACTTGTACCTAGTGGACTAGGCGGGAGTAGTAGCACGGAGTACCTCGCGTAGACTAGGAAGATACTTCACCTGAGGGTGTACATGTACTACCTCATAGTCCAGATTGATATCCAGGTTGTCCAGATGGCATCCAGGGAGCGAGAGAGCCCTGATGGATAAAGAGTCGCTCGTCGTCTGCCTCCGCCACGTCGCGCTGGTCGTCATCGGCCTGGAGGCTGTATCGAACAACAGCGATACCGTTAATTACACCCAAGTGGGTCCATCTCCGCCCAGTGATAAGGTGCGTGGTGATACCGCCGTCACGACCCCGTACGGGCCCCTCCCTTTCCCCCTTTAACCTAAAAAAAGCGACCAAACAATCTCCCTCTTTCATTTCGCTCGCTCATCATCTCCATCTTCTTCCTCTTCTTCCTCTCTCTCTCTCTCTCTCTCCTCTCGTCATTCCTTTCCATCTCCCTCCCATTTCTCTCGCATGTTCGTCTTGGTGCTGTCGTTGACGTAGCCCACTTCTTTCGTCAACGACCCGTTGGGACCGGACAATTTATACGACTCTCCTTGCGTCCCTCCACCGCCCCCTCCCACGGTCGCGCCCTCAGGTACATCCCCATCCATCCACCTTTCTACAGCCTCCCTCCCCCCTTCGCCTCTTTTTGACACCTCTTTTCTTTTCCTTTCAGATCTCGTCGCTCGCTCCTTACGCAACCCACGCTCGTTATTGTGTTTGTTTCTGAAAATATCTCGAAAAAAAATTCCTCAGGGACTCATACAACCCCTGCCGCTCTTTCAACTCATTGTTTACCCGCCGACAACAGTCTTCGTGAAGCATCGGTTCGAACTCCCCTCGACCCGTCAAGTCGCCCTTCTCGATTACGTGTTCCTTCGTCTGAATCGTCGACCGATTGGATTTGGGGAAAAGGTCAAGAAAAGTGGGAAAAAGAGGAAGGCCGGAGACGGTACAGCACCCACGCCGCCACTGTCCAGCCACCGGATTCATGCAATTGCGAATCTCCTTCGACATTTAATCGTTCATTTTCACCTGTTGTTACGCTCTTTTTCACGCTCATCATGATCCCGCCAACGGCATCTTTGCTTGCGGCCTTTTTGTCCCTGGGTGGCCTGGAGCTGGTAACGGCTCAGGACGCGCCCAACGGACAGGCCCTCAAGCCACGGTTCATCCCCAAGCAGCTCAAGCGCCAGATTAACTACAAGGCGTCGTCCGATCTCCTCTCGCGATCCGCGTCCGATCCTCTGGCATCGATCCTGCAGTCTTGGGGGAAGGAGACCGAAGCCTCCGCGACGCATACCGAACCCTCACCCCCCGTCGTGGTCGTCCCCGTGACCCTCTCCATTGACGCCAACGGCGTGACGCACACCTTGACCGGAAGTGCACCCACCGATGCCGCCGCCGCATCGACCGTGACGAGTTCGACTGTCACCTCTGAAAAGGGAGCCGCCGCTGCCTCTGCGACGACGACGGCCGAGTCCAAGAAGCATCCCGCCGAGAACAACAGTCCCCAGCCGACCGCGACATCCAGCTCGGAATCTGACTCGTCCTCTGCCAAAGCGCCCGCTACCAGCTCCGGTGGCCTTGGTGATGAGATTGGTGACTTCTGGTCCAGCCTCTTTGGCGTCTCTTCCAGCACCAGTAGCTCCGCCGGTGCGGCGGCCGCAACGGATTCCACCACTGATGCCAAGTCCGCTGCCAGCACGGCTTCTTCCACGGAACCCACCTCTGCGAGCGGTAGCGCTTCTCAAAAGGGCGGGTCGACGGCCTCCTCTGCCAACAAGGCCTCCGCGACCGACTCTACCGCCTCCCCCACGGCCTCTTCCGCCGGTTTGCTCGGCAGCGTCAATGGAGCCGTGTCGTCGATCTGGGATGACCTGACCGGCCAGGGTAACAAGACCGAGTCGAGCACCAGCGCCAGCGCTACTGGTAGCGCTACTGCGAGTGCCTCGGACAGCGCCAATGCCACTGCATCGACCGCTGGCCCAAGCAGCAACAGCACTGGGATTGTTTCCCCCACCAGTATCTCCGTCAGTGTTCCCGAGACGACTCCCTCGTCGTCTTCGGGCCTGGACCTCGGAGACACCTGGAGCAGCCTCTGGGGTCTCACTGGAACCGGAACGCCGACACTGTTGCCTTCTCTGTCCCTGCCCACTGGCTCGGCTCCCTTGATTCCTGGATCTAGCTCGACCTTCGGTCCTTCTCTCTCCACTATCAGCCCGAGTGTTCCCACTGCGACTAGTGGAGGCTTGTTCCCGACCACGTCACCCGCGGCCTCGACCAGTGGCCCTGGTATCTCCACCGGCCTGCCCTCTGGGTCTGGAACTCCCACGGGCGTCCCCAGTGGATCTCCTACCGGCAAGCCTACGTCCACCCCAGTTTTCACCAGCAAGCCCCCCTCGAGCACCGAAACACCCACCACCACCAAGCAGCCGGAGACAACCAAGGCCCCCGAGACCTCGACCACCAGCACCAGCACCAGCGAGTCGGATGACTGGATCCCGTCGACCATCCTGGTGCAGCCTCCCAGCCCCACGACGGTCGATACGGCCACGCATGCCACGGCCACCGCGACCAGCGCGCCCACGCAGCTGCCTGGATCGATCTCCCCCGCTGGTGGAATCCCCAACATCCCGGCCGACTCTACCTTGATCCAGATCGGTTTCAACGACAAGCTCCGCTACAGCTTCGTGGCTACGACCACCTTGTCTTCGTCGCAGATCTTCCTCTACGTCCCGCAGGGTCTGGAATATGCGCTCTCGGTTCTGAGCAAGCAGGTGTCGATGTTCGCCATCCAGCCGTACGACAACTCGGCCACCACTGGTTACATCGCTACCGTCGCTCTGGCGTATGTCCCCACCGACCAGGTGGACACCCTGCGCCAGATGCTTCACAACCCCATCTCGCGTCTCTACGAGCAGCCCAGCGAATCCGTCAAGACGCTCTTCGCGATGATCGATCCCTCGATCCCTCTTCTTGTTGGCGAGTCGGGCTCTTCGTCCTCGGGCGGCTCCTCTTCCAGTGGTGGATCGACCTCCGACTCCAACAACAAGTCAACCGACGATGACGACTCGGACAGCTCGGATGCCGGTGCGAGCAACAGCGCCCCCGCGCGTGCCAGCTCGGTGGGCATCGGTGTTGGCGTCGTGGCTGGCGCCGCCGCGTACGGTGCGGGTATGTTCTGGGTTGCCCGTCGGTATCGCAAGAAGCGCCAGTCGCACCAGCGCTCCAGCTCCACGGTGGAGCAGATGAGCGAAGGCGCCGGTGCGGGAACGCTGTTCGCGGCCGGTGGACGGCTCTCCCGCAACAGCCAGAACAGCCGCGGTAGCGCTCGAACGCAGATGATCAGCGCGCCGGTCATGGCTGAGAACTCGCTCGGATGGAACTGAGCATGTACCCAAAAAAGAAAATCAAAACGAAAGGATCCACGGATCCCGGGAACATAGGGGCGGAATCGAGACACTCCCGGAGAAGGCATCGCCTTCTCCTGGACATTGGAATACCATTTGGTTGCATTCTACCTGTATTCAATTTGGATATTGCGTCGTGGACGCGTGCCATTTACCACTTTCTTCATTTCTTTCTCACATATTCTCCATTTTCTTTGACTTCTTATTCCCCATTTGTTTGGTGTTGAAATTTCCTTTCTCTTACATTCCTTGATGGTGACAGAGCCAGAACCTCGCCCACACCGCAATCATTATTACATTTTTTGATACACTTTCCCTCTTGTCATTTCGGACCTCTTTACCCTGTTCCCTCTAATGGTTGGGCGGTAGGTGAATCTTTGACGAGTGATGTCCTGCGATTTAACTTACTTGACCCTTTTCTGTGATTTATCTGTACAGATGTATCTAGTAGAGCAATGCTTCGGTGATTTTCTTTCGCAGTCGTAGGATGTGTAATTGCAGTAAACCATTGGTATGGTAGTAGTAACATGGGAGATCGGTCGCTATAATGTATGTACAGTGGAAATGGGGAGCATCAACAGAACAAGGAAAAATGTAAGGCAGGCACCCGGACCGGAACGATCACTCGTTCTTCTTCTTCTCCAACCCCAGCATCGCCAACACCCCCCCACGGCCATCCTTTTCGCGCTCGCGCATGCGCTCCTCCTTCGCCCGCCGCCGCTCCTCCTTGTACTCCTCCCACGACAGCGTGGCGGACGTCGCCGCCGCCTCGCCGGGATGGCCCTCGTCGCGCTGCACCTGCAGCAGATGGCCGAGCGAGGTGGAGTCCTCGGCGACGGCGTGGGCGGTCTGCGGCAGCGGGCGGACGGCGTCTTCGCCGGCGTAGGCGCGCAGACCCGTGCGGAAGGCCCAGTCGACGGCCTCCTCGACGGGCTCGTCGAAGACGTACGGGAGGAAGGGGACGACGCTGAGGCCGAGCTGTGTCCGTCGTTAGCTTACATGATACCCTCACTGATCGTAGCAGTCGGGGCGGGGAAGGATGGCGACGTACACCGATGGGCGCCCAGGTGCGCAACAGCACGTGCTTGGAGTTCTTCAGCATGCGGCCGGTGTACTTCACGACGGAGTGGATGGTCAGGGCGGGGAGACCCATGCTGGCGAGGGACTGGAAGACGGCGCGCTCGGCCATGACGACGCGGTAGTCCTCGGCGAGGGGGATGCGGGTGGTGGGCCAGGGCGTGAGGGAGTCGGAGGGTTTGGCGCCGGCGTTGGGGGAGAACGACCCGGTCACCATGCCGAGGGCGACTTGATCCTGCGACAGGTCCTTGGCGTCCTTGTAGGCGTCGCAGGGGGGCGCGAGCACGCGGCGGTTGCGCAGGTAGGCCTTGTAGCCCTCGTGGACGACATCGCCGATCAGGTAGGTCCAGGAGATGGCGTAGGCGGAGCGTACGAGGTAGGGGTGGGCGACGGGGCGGAAGGACTCGCCGATGTCTGAGGTGTAGGCGACGTAGCGGTGGGCGGAGAGGAGGACGGTGCGGAGCCGGTTGGCGTAGCCCGCATAGCGGTAGGGAGTTTCTGTGGAGTCGACGGAGCTGGAGGGGTTAGCGGTCATGTTCGGTGGGTGGGTGCAGTAAATGGTGATGGGAGGTAGTGGTGGTGGTGGTGGTGGTGGAGGTGGTGGTGAGTGAGTGAGTGACGGCGTACTAGGGCGAGTAGATATCGTCATAGAAGCTGTCATCGCGGTCCACCAGGCGTTGGAGCTGCGGAGGGAGGTTCTCCCGCGCAATGGGCTGTTGGGCCACGTCGGGGGATTCGTGATGCGATCCCCAGAACATGATTTTTTCCGGTGGTAGTGTTATTGGCGAGACTGTCGGGGGTGGTACTTCCTCATGGTGAGTGTGGTGCAGACGTAAGTAGACAAAAGAGCAGCTTACAGTCGAAGGTTATAAGTATGCTGCGTTGGGACTGGTATGACGAAGAGATCCAGAAAGTTCATCGACCCAGAAGCAAGTCAGATGGCAGCTCCTTATTATAATTAACTCCCGCCTAGGGTGCTTAGCCGGGGTAATTCTCCTCCTCCGCGCCAGGGAATAGAATACTTCCCCCGAGGTTCATCACCCGCTGCTCAACGTGATTTGCGGAGGCGGCGTTCATCTGACGTGGCGTTGGAGATGGACCATTCGGGCTGGTCTGCACTGCATCATACCGTTCTCGAGGCTGTCTGTCAGTCGGTCTCGTCTGTCCTCCAGTCTGTACTCTCTCCGTGCAATGAACAAGACTGATACTCTGTACTCCGGATTCCCGATGGCTTTCCCGATTCGGTTGCCGATGATTGTCACGTGCTCCGGTTGCTCCCGTGGGTTCACGTGATGCGTCGCTGAGTAATCCTTCCATCGCTCTTCACCTGAGCACATTGTCCTCACGGTCTCCCTGCTCTCTGATCCGGTTTCCGCAGATATCCTGTTCAACGGTCGACAGTTGTCCATGGATACCTCTTGTTCTTGATGAATCCCGTGGTTCTGATGTCGGGCCTGGAGAGTCACGTGCGTATCTGCCCAAAAAGGAAATCGAAGTATGAACCTGGAAGCGCTCTTTCGGACATCAAGGGAACAATGCGTTGTTCTTGTTCGCAGCATCATGGAGGTATCTCCATACTGAGAGAAGCCTACCACACATCCACGTAACGGTGGTGGAAGCTTATGACAACAGAGGCAAACCAACGATGACGTTCCACTCACGTAAGGACCACCTGGAACTATATAGCGGAAATAGAGGCATGCCGATGTTTTCAATAACACTCTCTATACGCATTCATTTTCATTCATTCCAAAATCTGTCATCTTCCCAAAATGCCATCCCAAAAGCACAAGGTAGCCATCATCGGCTCCGGGAACTGGTACGGAGATGACCTCATACACCTACGCAACATCCATCTAACCAACACAGGGGCTCTACCATCGGCAAGATTGTCGCCGAAAACACCGCCGCCCATCCGGACCTCTTTGTGAGGGATGTTCCCATGTGGGTGTATGAAGAAGAAGTGGAGGTGCCCGACAATTCCAAGCACCGCCGCCAGCTGGGCAATGGTCCGCACAAGCTCACCCATATCATCAACACCGTCCACGAGAACACCAAATATCTCCCCGGCATCACGCTTCCGTCCAACCTCATTGCCAGCGCGGACCTCCCGGCCACTGTCCACAACGCCACCCTCCTCATCTTCAACCTCCCGCACCAATTCCTCGCCACCACCGTCGACCAGATCAAGGGCCACCATGTGCCCCACGCGCGCGCCATCTCCTGCACCAAGGGCGTCGACGTCTCCGACGGCATGGTGACGCTCTTCTCGGAGATGATTATGGAGCGTCTCGCCATCTACTGCGGCGCGCTGTCCGGCGCCAACATCGCCCCGGAAGTCGCCGCCGAGCGCTTCTGCGAGACCACTATCGGCTACCACCCGCCGCCGATGGACCTGCCGCAGGGGGACGGCTCGCCGCGCGACAACCTCGTCCGCATCGACGAGCAGCGCCAGGTCAAGACCAAGCCGACGCACGTGCGTCTCGAGCCCGTGCCCGCGGCGTACCCGACCGTCGACGCCGGCCTGTTCGTCGCGCTGTTCGAGCGCCCGTATTTCTCCGTGCAGGTCGTGCCCGACGTCGCGGGCGTGGCGCTTGGCGGCGCCCTGAAGAACATCGTCGCCCTGGCGGCCGGCTTTGTCGCCGGCAAGGCCTGGGGGGAGAACACCAAGGCGGCGGTGATCCGCCGCGGCGTGCTGGAGATGACCGAGTTTGGGCGCACGTGGTTCCCCCGGTCTGTGGATGAGAAGACGTTCACGGAGGAGAGTGCCGGCATTGCGGATCTCGTGGCGTCGTGTACGGCGGGGCGGAACTACCGGTCTGCGTGTCATGCGGTCGAGAAGGGGGTCAGCGTGGATGAGATTGAGCGGACGGAACTGAATGGGCAGAAGCTGCAGGGCACGTCGACGGCGCATGCGGTGTGGGAGTTTCTGTCCAAGCATGGTATGGTCGAGAGGTTTCCGCTTTTTGCGGCAATTCATGGTAAGTGTTGCTTGGGATGGTAGGATGTATAGCTGACGCGATTAGGGATTTTGGAGGGTTCGGCCAAGGTGGAGGATTTGCCAGAGTTGATCAGGAATCGGATGAAAGATCGGATGAAAGATCAGAAGTAAACACCTAGGTAGTATAGGTTTTAGCATAGATGTAGATGCTTGATGGATAAAAGCAGCTTAATAGGCTCAGAGGAGTATCCAGGCTTCATGGCAGATGCTGCATGGCGGAACGGAGGATATACTCTATACATTTCATACTACTACTATGGGTTAGAGCAGATTAATAGACTCAAACAGGTGGATTCACCTGGAGGGATATACTTCATGACGATATAAACTATGCTACGTGGTACAGCTATAGCTACGCATGTCCTGGATGAATTCAAGTAGCTTATAGATTCGGATACACCTGCATCGTATATCGCAGGATGTACTTAGATACAACCTAACGTTATAATCACTCCTCGGGTCCGCTCAGTCCACCCTTGCGGCCAGCCTCCCTCGCGCGAGGATCTCCAGGCTCGAAACTCCCTCCAGAGGCTTGACCTCCCTTGTGGCCAGCCTCTCTAGCCCGGGGATCACCGGGTTGGAAGCTGCCACCAGAAGCCTGACCGCCCATGGACGCGATCTCTCTCTACAATGATTTAGTTCAGTTCTGTTCAGGTGCAGTGTCGTCGACGTACCTGTCTTTCTTCGTCCATGCTGGCAAAGCCGCCCTGGTGGCTGGATTGGCCCCCCTTGCGGGCGATATCCTCAACCTGCTCCTGCGGGCGGTTGGCAAAGTTTCCGGGGTTCGGGTTAGAAGCCATTTTTGCAGTAATGATTCTTTGATGTGTGACTGATGTGCATGTCCATCTTGAAGGATTGGAGGTTTATATATCTGCCGTCGATGAGATAGTTCATCATGATCCGACTATGATGTTAGTGGCGGAGATCCTGTTGACATACATGATGCCTGTATCCAGATCTAATAATACACAGAATAGTCTGCAGCTCGAGTTCAAACTGGGGTCCTCGGTTCCCCCTATGTAAGATATACCTCATGAACCACCGATCTGGGCCGGTGACGACAGATGACGCATCCAAGAATCTCGAAACTTCCAATCAAGACGAGAGGGACGTTCGATCTGGCCTGGTAGGTTGTTTAGCGTCAGGTCTCTTGCATTCGTTGGTCTATTGTTCATCTTCACGCCGATGATGGCGATGCCCCAGGCATTATTCACGTGACTACCCCGTGACTTCCCACTCCAGCCGGCGGAAACCAAACGGACTTCAATTCGCATCGCTTTCCCTGCCGCAAGACACCCACTATTCCCCCTCCGATCCCAACGTCGTCTCCCAACCTGTCACCATGGTCGTCTACTACCAGATCGCCGGCAAGAAGGTCGGCTCTCACGTCGTACGTCATTCCCCCCTTCAAACCCCTCTCGCCGACCGGCCATTCCCCTTTCCAAATTCTTCCCGTCTACCGCGGTTATGACACCACCCCTTCGGACTCGGACTTGACTGACCTTTTTGCCTTGCGGCTCTCAGCTCGCCATGGGCGTTCTCGGCTCCCTCTTCGGCGGTGTGTTCCTTGCTACCCGCGGTGGTGGCCAGCAGAAGCAGGCTGCTCCCCCCATCCAGGCTTCTTCCAAGGATGAGGAGACGTTCATCCAGTAAGTTCCCATACTCGATGGCCTGGCTTTGCCGTGTGGGAGCTTGTTGCTGTGCGTTCTTTTGTCATGGCGATAGTGGTTGCGGGGGGTGCTACGGATGAAGGCGCGAGCGAGGACGAACATCAACGGACAAAGCCGGCTGGTCAAACTCGGAAAACGAATGTCCCGATGCTAACTATGTACCTAGGGACTTCCTGAAGCAGGTGAACGGAGAGGAGAAAAAGAGTGACCATTAAACTGTGACAACAAGAATGAGTCGAGGACAGCTCCGATAGAACCCGTTCCTCCTGGACGTGTCATCCTCCGCGTGACTATCGGGCTCGTCCCTGAACGTGTGGCCATGCCGCGGGGTGTGTGATCTGTACATATAGAGGTATACACCGCATTGAAGCCGTGTTTTGAGTCTTGTCTTGATCGAGTATTCGTATGGCTTGCTTGTACCAGTGCTTGGATGGACAGTAGTACGCCGTGATCTGGGGTGTATCTCACCGGTCCGGTAGCGTATCCTAGTAGGCTAACCAGAACCTTTGGAGGAAACCAATCTGGCCTAAACGTATGTCCACGTAATATCTCTTCACCCTGTGTTCGGAGTAACTAGTTATTGATAGGTGTCGCTTAGTCACCCAAAGCACATCGACGACACCAAACGCCAACAAACATCATCTCTTCCCCCAGAACTCACCATGAAACCCATTCCCTTCCCCTACGCCCTCAACATCGGCACCGACATCGTCCACATCCCCCGAATCGCCCGTCTCGTGCGCCGCGGCGACTACCTCACCCGCTTCACCCGGCGCATCCTCAGCGACCAAGAACAACATGACTTTCGCACGCGATTCATCGCGGTCGACCAACGACACCTTCCCTCCCCGTTCCCCATAACCGCAGACATGACGCGATGGCTCGCGGGGCGTTTCGCTGCGAAGGAGGCTGCGCGCAAAGCCGCCCCCGGCGGCGCGGCGAGCCTCGGGTGGAAAGACGTTCTGGTGCGCGTTGGACACGGCGAGGCGAAGGGTCGGCCGGAGGTGGTGTATGCTGGGGAGGAGGGGCAGATTGGAAAGTTGTCCATCTCACATGATGGGGAGTATGTGGTTGCCACTGTTCTTGCGGCGGGGTGAGCGCGTTGCGTCCGCTGGCTATATTCCTTGATGGTGCTAGGGTGCGGCTCAGGTCGGACTCTGGGGAGGATCCTGGCGACAGCATATGTAGATGTTGCGATTGATATGATTGCGAGTAGACTGGGCTCGCGACAAGATCGCATGCAGCATGCGTGCAGTGACAACGCAGACGGCGCGCGCTGCGGGGCGGAATCAGGCCGTTGCGCGATTGCTCGGGGGTGATGGATTGAGGACAATAATGGTATGGGGGTATACGTTGGAGCTGTATGATATAGACCTTGACTTGTACAATGCGCAGTTGTAAGGTGACGCATGGTTCACATAGTATATCTAGATATCCAGCCTGAGCTGGAGGTATGCCTGGTCTGCCTAATGCGGTAACGGCAGCATCTTCACTCCCGCCGCTTCTTCCGAAACTTTTCTCGTCATTCCCCAGTCCAACTCGACAACATCCGCTCCATGTCCAAACTAGCGTTATATACCTAGAGCCCTCAGCATTGGTAGTCTTGGGCACTCCCGAATTGAAATCCCTATACGACGTGGTTGACTCACTGCGGGGTAGCAAAGTAAGCGAATACGTCGTCCTCACCTCCAGCCATCTATACAGCGTCCCTGACCACCACATACAGAATGCCCTTCTCCCACCACAGCCACTCGGGCCAATTCTGCCCAGGCCATGCCAAAGACTCCCTCGAGGAGATCATCCAGCTCGCCATCTCCAAGAAGTTCCAAGTCTTCTGTTTGACGGAGCACATGCCGCGAGGCAAAGACGACCTCTACCCAGAAGAAGTACGCCCTCCCACCTCTCCATCCGGCCAAATCTAACCCACCCTGCCATCCAGATCGAGGCCGGCGACACCCCAGCCTCAATGGTCTCCAACGAGGCGGCCTACTTCGCCGAGGCCCAACGTCTCCGCGCCAAATACGCGGGGCAGATCCAGCTCGTCATCGGCTTCGAGTGCGACTGGATCCGGGACGAGTCGCGCAGACTGATCGAGGACTCGCTGCGTCGACACCCGTTCGAGTTCTTCATCGGCTCCGTGCACCACACCTGCACCGTGCCCATCGACTACGACCGCCCCATGTACGAGGACGCGCGGGCCCGCGCCGGCGGCTCCGACGAGCAGCTCTTCGCCGCCTACTTCGACGAGCAGTTCGACATGCTCCGCCAGCTGAAGCCGCCGGTCGTCGGCCATTTCGACCTCATCCGGCTGAAGAGCGACGACCCCGAGCGCAGTTTCCGCTCGTGGCCGGCCGTGTGGGAGCGCGTGCTACGCAATTTGGACTTTGTCGCGGGCTACGGGGGGCTGCTGGAGCTGAACTCGGCGGCGTTGCGGAAGGGCATGAGCGAGCCGTATCCCAAGGGGGAGATTTGCACGGTACGTCGTGGTTGTTGATTACTTTTTCTTTTCTTTTTTTTCCCCATGCGAGTGGACGTCGGCCTGACGGCAGCAGGAGTTCTTGAACCGCGGAGGCCGGTTCTGTCTGTCGGACGATAGCCACGGGTTGGACCAGGTAGGGCTGAATTTCCACCGCGTGCTGGCGTTCATGGAGAAGGTGGGCATTTCCACGCTGCACTATCTGCAGCTGGCGGGGGATGGCGAGACCGCCGCGGTGGATGCACGGTTCCCGCGCACGCGCATCCGGGCGATGGACCTGGCGGAGATCAAGACCCAGGCTTTCTGGCAGTGAGGAACGTCTGATGAGACAGATGGTCGATGGTCTACGGTCACTACACCCCGCACGGAAGCCTACGTCGTGTAATCGGCGGATGACGAATGGCTGGGCGATGTGACTGGAGGGATGAGAGGGAGGGTTCCAGGGACGTGCGAGGTATTGCCACAATCTAGACAGGATCTACAGTGTCCCGCCACTTCTCTGATGTAGACATACGTACACATGGGGCCGTGTAAATCGATTGGAGGCGAGAAAAACGGAGATGATTGTGCGAAGGACGAAAGACGGCGGGAGAATTAGGGAGAAATTAGGGTGCAGACCCGCACCTGATCCCCAAGTCTGGATTTCTTCCTCCCCCCGCCTTCTCCCAAGCTCTTCTCCTCCCTCTGCCTCCTCCCTCTACTCAATCACACATTCTATATCCTATCTCGTTCATCATGGGTGTTACCAAGACGACTATCCAGCCAGGCGATGGCCAGAACTTCCCCAAGCCCAAGGACGTCGTCACCATGCACTACACCGGCCGTCTGCTCGATGGTTCCAAGTACGTTTATGCTCGCGTATCACTTTGAAGCTCCATCAATGGTGTACTAACTCCTCGTCTCCAGGTTCGACAGCTCCGTTGATCGTGGTGAGCCTTTCCGCACTCCGATCGGTGTCGGCCGTGTCATCAGAGGTACGTTGACAGCATTTCTCCATCGATGCGATGTGAAGATACTGACCGGCATGCAGGCTGGGACGAGGGTGTTCCTCAGATGAGCCTGGGCGAGAAGGCCACACTCGAGATCACCGGGTGAGTGCACCACACGCAGGGCCCATCAAAGACGAGGCATACTAACACTTGTGCAGTGACTACGCCTACGGTCCCCAGGGCTTCCCCGGGTTGATCCCGCCCAACGCGACTCTCGTCTTGTAAGTATCCGAAGACTCGATGCAATTGGCGACTGCTGACCCGACCAGCGAGGTCCAGCTGCTCAAGATCAACTAAACGGACGTTCCTTGCCGCGGAGATTTGGTATCAAGATGATCAAACAAGAGACACACACACACTCTCTCTCTCACTCTCCTTCGCTCGACGAATGGAACGAAGAAAAGAACCCGCCGTTTTCCCGTGCTGTTCGTAGCATCGTAGTATCGCGTAGGGCTCGTCGTCGCCCGGTCACCGCGCAATCCCATTAATATACGCCATGCCCTCGACCCGATCCGTATCCTCTTCCACATAGCTCCCATTCCTAGGCAGCCGAAACACAAAGTTCGCCGCCTGCGTCGCATACGCCGGCCATTTCGGAACTCGCGACACTGCCAAACACCATGCACGTTAACACCGCTGGCCGCTCCCCCCACACACGACAAGATCCATAACATACCGGCATGGCCATTTGGGTCCAACCGCGCCACGAACGACGTCCACATCCTCGCCGCAAGGTTCCCCAGCTCCAGCCGGTCAGGATCGTCGCCGAGCGGTGTGAGATCCTGCACCGGATTGGCGAAGACGAACGGAATCTAACACCCGTCAGTGTCATCTGGCTTATCGTGCATCCGCACGCTCCGTCGGAACATACCTCTGCAAAATGCCCCACCCCGATCGTGCTCGACTTGTTGAGCGCGGCCACGTCCCAGCGATACGAGTACACGCGCTCGCCGCGGCGTGCCATCGTCTCGGCGAGCAGGCGGCGCGGCGCGGCCATCGTCAGATCGCCCGCCATCGACGCGTAGCGTTTGTACATCTGCCCGAGCTTCGGCCAGGTGACGTTGCCCCAGCCGTAGGGACAGCCCGCCGCCGGGTCGTTCGGGTAGTACGTTAGCAGTTGGGTGGCCTGGGGGCGGGTGAGGACCCAGCGTTTGGAGGCTGCGCCGTCAGCGCTATCAATGTGGTTATTGGGGAGGGAATGGCGACGAACGACGTACAGATGAGTTGCTCGATGCATTCTTCGTCGGTGTCGGTGCCGGTCGTCCCGAAACTGGTGCCCTCGTCGGTGTTGGTGCCTAGGAGGATGGGGACGGCGGCGATGCGGCCGGCCGCCATGCTGATCTGGGGGTACTCGCGGATGAAGTCGCCGTCGATGGCGCCGAACCATTCTAGTCCCTCGTAGGCGGAGTCGTAGAATAGCTCGTAGGGGGTGTTGCGGAGGCACTCGAGGGTGTCGGCCGCAGACGTGCAGCTGCGGCAGTTAGTCTGGTCGCGGCATCCATGAAGATATCCAAAGATATACATACCCGGTCTTGTTGACGATGCGGTCGTACATGGGCTGGTGCCAGGCGGTGCCGTTCCAGGGCGGACCGACGGCGTTGCCGGATTCCATGATAGCTGTCGCGGCGGATCAGTATGCGCACTATCTCGCACCGCATGGAGGGTCAGAATCAAACATACCGGCGCGGAAGAGCCCCTCGTTGTCGCCACCGTTCGCAACGAGATGTGCGCCGACGCTATACGCGCCGCTGTCCCGGTCACTCGTCAGCATCCACGACTCTAAAAACAGCGAAGAGGGAGACGATGCCATACGCCGACTCCCCCCAGATGGTGATCTTTTCCGGGTCGCCGCCGAACGCCCGGATGTGCTCCTTCACCCAGCGCATCGCGACGCGCTGATCGCGCAGACCGAGGTTGTTCACGCCCTCCGCCTAAGCAGGTTCCCGTCAGCCACCGGTCGACCCTCCACCGGACGCAGACGCTCAATACTCACCCGCACCTCCTCCGAATCCAAGAACCCAAACGCCGCAACGCGGTAGTTAATCGACACGCCCAGCACGGGGTTCCCGCTCAGCTCGCCCTGGCGCACCACATAGCTCATGTTATACCGCGGATCGGCCGTGGCGCCCTGCTGCCAGCCTCCGCCGAAAATCCACAGCATGACGGGCAGTAGGTCCGGCGACTTGGCCCACGCGGTGGGCCGGACGACGTTCAGGTTCAGACAATCCTCATCCAGCCGGATCACGCCCGTGTTCACGAGCGTCGTCTCGTCTGACCCGTACCCTGGGCATTCGTATCCGTAGGTAGTCGCATCGTAGCGCACCGCGACAGACTGGCCTACATCCGGCAGGTGTCCGGTGTATGGGCCGGCGGCGGAGTCGTTCGCGGCGTAGGCGGTTTTGAGTGATGCCGGGGTGAAGCGGCGCGGCTTGTCGGCGTATTTGATGCCGAGGAAGACGTCCTGGTGAAATTCCGGCAGGGACCGGCCGATGAAGACGGTTTTGGGTGCGTGGGGGTCATGTTGGAGGGTGACGAGGGGGTTTGTCGAAGTCGAATTGTGAGGGTCTGGGAGCGCGGTGGCGGCAATTGCTACGGAGAGCAGGTGGATTAGTGGCTGGGGCCGCATCGTGAGTGGGATTGAGGCCTGGGGACGTACTCTGGGGTCGGTTGGTGAAGATATAGAGATCAGCTGTGTGGTGAGGAGTTCGGAGAATCTGGATGGGATCCGCGCGGGCTATAGGTGGAAGTTCCCCGGCGCTCGCTAGTGCGGGTGGGAGTTTCTCCGCGAGTCAACTGGGACTATAGACAGTATATTAATCTATTCCTATCATGCTCCACATGTCTAACATATACTCCACCCAGGTATAGACACCACAGGGAATGGAAGAAACAGACAGTAGGTACAGCTGTTGGCTCAACCACCAGCAACATAACCAACAGGCCGGTGCGGTCATCGGCCAACAGCGCGTCCTGTTGCGCCACGCTATGCTTCAACCGTACCATCAAGGTCGATCAGGGAGGTATCTTATATGCCAAGGCGGGCTCCGTGCTGCGCAATAGCCAAAATCAAGTAGAAAGAGAACAGAAAGGAATGCAATGCGCTGGGTATGCGAGTTTGATAGCGTCTGCTATACGCCTGCCAGGTTCAGTCGTCCTTGGACCGGTAACGAGTCCTGCTCGTGCCGGAAGGACTGGCGAACCGCCCTCTCAAGGAGGCGGCGCCATCCGAGGGATTATAGTCTGGCTCCCATCGGGGGTCGGCCAGAAGACCCGAGGAGTTCGTCGAGTCCAGCCCATCGTTGAGCTCAATCAGATCACCCATGCCTCGCCTTCCGGACCTTTGGCCCAGGCCATTGGTCTGGCGATTGGGTGACCCGTTCAATTCGGTGAAGCTAGCCTTGGCCCGGGTCGTCATTTTCCTCACCCAGCCTTCGACAGCGCCACCGAGGCTATCGAGACCGGTCGAGTTGGAGCTTGCCGTGGACGTATATTCAGAGGTATCTTGAAAATTCGGCGGTGTCGGGGCGGGGGCAAAATTGGGTAGATGCTCTGCGAAGAACTTGCTCAGGCCATCCAGAGCCGGTCCTGGGATCTGAGTATGGCGGTCGAGGGTGCCAACACCGGGCCCGGAGAGCTGGATATTGCTACGCTGGCGTTGGTGTCGCGCAGCTGATCTCGTGTTCGAGGAGGCGCGGGATCCAGAGGAGTCTGCATGGGGGCGATTCCCTATCGCACCACCGGACTGCGAGGAGCGCGGCTCAATCGGCGATGATGTCGAGGAGATCGTGCCCGTAAGTTCCCGTTCAGAGAGAGACGCCGGCTCAGAATCCGTATAAGACACCGATTTCCGCCGTGAGCGAGGGAAGAAGCCGAGAGCTCGTCGGGGAACGCGGCCAATCTCCACCGGGGCAGGAAATCCATCAATCTGTACGTATGACTCGTGCTTCCAGATGCGGTCAGCCTCCGCATCGACCGTCCCAGTGGTATCGGCCGGCGATGACGGACCAGGCTCAGGAACTGGCGCGGGAGCAATTGAGCTCCCGTTCGGATCTTCGAGGGAATTGCGTTTTGCATGACCACGAGCGAGTGTATTAGTATCTGCCTGTGGAATAGGACGCCCTTTCACGGAACACGAGTCAACAGGTAAAAGGACGGTCTTCCGGCCCTGAATACTATCACTCGGCCAGAATCCATTGGCCCTACGGAATACTGCCGGCTGACACCCGTATCGGATCGTGACGCCCGTGATGCTGTCGGCCGGCTGAACATGGTGAATGTACGCAAGGGCCTCTTCATTCTGCTCCGTGTCGAGATTCGGATGACTCGTCTGATCGCCAGAGTCCCGTCGTTTGTGTCGCGGACCGCGGGCCCAGGTCGGACCCCTATCCGCCAGCAGTAAAGCCTCCCGCTTCTTCGCCTGCACCAGCGCCTGCCGTTCCTCTTTGGTTCCCGCACCGATATCCGGCGTCGACGGGGCGGACGGCCCCCAAGACGTGGGCGTTGACGTTCGGGACGGAGCGGTCCGCATGTATGGGTCCGGGCGCGAGGGTTTCCGGGTGTGCGTGCGGGTAGTGCCATTCGTCGCGGGACGGGCGATGTCGCTGCCTAGAACAGATGAAGCCAGACTCTGGAGCGACGACCAGGACGCATCGAGGAAGTCTACAGCGGCTCGCGACGACGACTCAGCGAAGTTGAGCCGGGACTGGTCGTGACAGTGAAACCCACCTAAAGAAGTGCCATTGCGGCCTGCGGCGGTGCCACGATTGGGCGACTCGTTCGTCGTGGTCGCCCGCGACGGATGTCTCATGGGCAGGGGGGAGACGCCCCGCGAAGGATGGGGAGAGGGCGTGTTACCGCGTGATCGGAGGGCGGACAGCTCCGGAGAATACATGGTGGAGAGCCCGGAGGACTGCAGGGGTCGGCCGGTGGTATCTTCATCATCCTCAGTGAAGGATACCAGACGTCGAGGGCGGGAGCGGACGGTGGATGTGGATCTCCGGCTGGTATTTGTACTCGTCCCAGGGCTGAAGGCGTCGGCGAACCCAGTATTGGAACTCATCCCTGGCGGCCAACAGGGGGGCAAATTAAAATCAATCGGGGGAGAGGCAGATGGCGTCAGCTCTCCTGAACAGGGGCGGATTGTCGGGATTTGGCTCAGAGGAGGTGGGAAGGTGTTGAGATCGCCAAGGCAAATTGCCATCGGAGGTCTCTAGGGCAGACCATTCGTCATGCAGTCGATCGCCGTCTCACACATCCGTGTCCTTTTGAGGCGGGGAGATACTGTGACGACAACGGGGAGGGTGATTCTTCTGCGGGGGGAATTAGATATAGGGAAGGGGATGGAGTCGCCGACGGAATGGAATGCAGCAGAAGAGAGTCCAGCGATGGAGGAGGTGGAGAAGAAGAAGGAGAACAACATGAAGACGAAGCGGGAGAGATGGGGGAAACGTGACTTTCTCATTGGGGCGGCGGCAGGAGTGGAGGCTTCCTGTTGGTCGGCGGGCGGTGATGACGACTGCTTCATAACTATACGGTATACGTCTTATACTTCGCTCTTATACTTCTACTCGTACACTTCTACCCGTACACTTCTACTTCATATATTTCAAGGTTTTGTGTAGCTTCTTAGGATCCGTAAGAGGATGTTCCCAATTCTATCCAATTCTATACAAGGCCGCTTCCGACCAGATAGCTACTCAGCCAAGATCCAAATCACAACGCAAAGACAACCAGATCGAGAACCGTATTGCACTCAATAAACGCCGTTCCTCGTGCTCGTCCGTATTGCATACAAGTCATCCCACGGCTTCACTCCGGTGGCTCGATCATCTCCGCCGATGGCCGCGCATCGGCCTCCGACGCCGCCTCAGACTCCGTGCTCCATTCCTTCTCCGAGTTCGCCTTGCTGGTGCGCGTAGAGGGCTGGGCGGGCGCGGGGATGACTCGGACACCACCCGCCCGGGTGAAGAAATCCTCCGTCCGCAGCCCGCGAACCTCCTTAGGATCGACCGCCGTCATCTGCAGTCCATCCGACTTCTTCTGCCGGATCAGCTCCCGCACAGGAACCATGGCCGCATCACGACAGGCTTCCTTGATATCGCTGCCGGACATACCCGCCATCGCCTTGACCAGGTAATGCAGGTCAAAGTTCTCGCGGTCGATCTTGGTGTCCTTGAGGATCAGACTCAGGATGCGGAGTCGCTGCGCCGTCGGGGGCAGCACGACAGGGAACTTCTTGGGCATTCGGCGGAGAATGGCCTCGTCGATGTCCTGGATGCGGTTGGTCGCACCCAGCACGACCACCCGCTGGGGCTCGCCCAGCGAGTTGGCCGAGGTCAGTCCATCCCAGTGGGTCATGAACTCGGCCTTCACCATGCCGCTCGCCTCGTGTTCGCCACTACGCCGCGTGCCGAGCACCGCGTCGATCTCATCGATGAAGACGATCGACGGCTGCAGCTTCCGGGCCAGCGAGAAGACCGCATTGACCAGCTTATTCGAGTCGCCATACCATTTCTCCGTCAGCGTCGAGATATGCAGGTTGATGAAGCAGGCGCCACTTTCGTGGGCGAGCGCCTTCGCGAGCATGGTCTTTCCGCACCCCGGCGGGCCGTACAGGAGGACACCCGACGGGGCGGTGAGAAGCGACGAGGTGGAGGCGTACAGATGCGGCATCGTCAGGGGGTATATCACGGATTCTTTCAGCTCCTCGATGATCTCGTCCAGACCGCCAATGTCCTCGAACGAGACGGGAATGTCGTCAGGGGCGACCACGTCCATAGCGATCGCTTGTTCGTATTGGTTCAGAGTGAGCTCGCCGCGCTTCTGTCGTCGACCGCGCTTGCTACTATTGCTACTGCCTCGTCGGGGTGACTCTTCCTCCGACTCGTCGCCGCCATCGAGCCGGCGGAGAATCGCAGCGGACTTGCGCCGTTGCTCCTCTTTCTTCTGACTTTCCGGGTCGAAATCAAGACGAGATAGGAGGTATCGAATGAGGAAGTATGCGGAAGCTGACTGGAGGGGAGATTAGCAGTCGTCCAGGTACGTCTTGGATCGTCAGGCTGCCGGTGCGAGGGTAGAATAAACGTACTGTGCCAGCTACCATGACCAGCTCTTGTAAGAACTGCTGCCACCGGGGGCCGCGCGCTGAAGCCATGATGGAGGAAGACAACAGCAATGACCGGTCAGTTGTTCGCAAACAAATCGAATGAAGAATCTCGACGGCACCGAGGCGAATAGAGAGAGTACACGATGAGATGGAATAAAATTCCAGGAGTTGGTTGATCGAAGAGAGACGTCAGTTCGGCTGTCGGCGAGAGTCGCAAGTGTGGCGCTCCACGTGTGGCTTTGCCGACGGTGTCACATGTTCCCGCCCGACGCGGTTTGTTGTGGTCCAGTACATCCGGACACCACCTCTGGATCTTTACCCCCACCGATACCGAGGTATATATACCAGATTCACCCATTATGCCCAAGCGAAAAGCCACTTCCAAGCTCTCAGGTCTCATTGGATCCGACGATGAGGATTTGATGCATGTCAACGGCGCGCAGGCACGCGACAGCGAGCCCCCGGCGAAGAAACAGAGAGGTCGACCTCGTTCGAAATCCGTCGAGGCCAAACCGCCCCCTGCCCAGAACAAACGGAGTTCGACAGCGCCTGTACCCGAAGAGCCTGCGACGAGAAGATCGACACGACGGGGACGACCCAAGGGGAGCCGGAGTTCGGGGCAGTCCGAGGTGCAGGAGACCATCGAGGAAACCCAGGCGCCTGAGGAACACACCTTGGAAGCTGCACAGCAGGATTTGGAAGATGCGCCGGTTTCCAGTGATGAGTTAGAAGGCCCACAAAATGCTCGTAAGGCGGCAAAATCAGCAAAACCAACCAAATCGACGGGTGCGCGCCGCGGACGGAAACCCAGCGTCGAGAAACATATCCAGACCGATGGAGAGTTTGAATATACCCCGACGAGTGTTCGACAGATAAAACCCGCTGAGAAACCGAATGGGAAGTCCGAGCCTTCTAAAAGAGAAGAAATGTTCGAACGTGAAAAGCCAGCAGTCGATGCCGTCGATGAGACTATGGTACAGGAGGAACCGGACGAACCTCCGCTCTCTGTATCTCCGACCAAGCGCACTCACTCCTTTGGACGGATGCTGCAAAGCTCTCCGTCGAAGAGACACCTTGCTGCTGCCGAGGAGAGACCCACCGGAGAGCCCGAGCTGCGACGGAGAATTGGCGACTTGACGAAAAAGTGTGACTCCCTGGAGAATCATTATCGGAACCTGAAGGAGATTGGGATTGTGGAGGCGAATGCCAATGCCAAGAAGCTCCGCAAACAATGCGAGGCGATGACAACGGGTATGTGCGTTCGCAATGGAGTCAATGTGGTACATGCTGATTACAGTAGCCTCCAACAATCTAATTGCCTCTCTCAAGTCAGAACTGGAGTCTCAGAAGGCTCTTGGTCAGCAGAGCCGTTCGCTTCAGAAACATCTCAAGGAGCGCGACGCGGAAGTGGCCCGTTTGCAGCTTCAAGTCGAGGAAGCCACCTCGCAGCTCTCTTCAGCGCAGTCTGAAGTGAAGGCTTTGCAGACAAAGCTTGCTGCGGCGCGAAACACTGCCGCGAGCCTTGAAAGTGCGGCTGCGAAGGCTCCGGGCAGTGCCATCAAGGGTGGTAGCAGCCGTGCCAATGCGGCTGCTACTGCCGAAGCGGCCCATGCCGCTCAATTTGCACAACTGAAGGAGGACCTTTATAGTGATCTGACGGGTCTCATCATCCGTGACGTGAAGCGTAATCGGGACGACAATATATACGATTGTATCCAAACGGGTGTCAACGGAAGTAAGTTATCCTTCTGATGGGGTTTTCTGGACATGTATTGACTTGTGACAGCGCTCCACTTCAAATTGGCGGTTCCTAATGTCTCTGCCGCCAACTTCGAGTCGGCCGAGTTCCAGTACATTCCACTTTTGGACGAGAGTCGGGATCGAGAATTGGTGGACATCCTTCCTGAGTATCTGACGGTGGACATCACCTTTGTCCGCCAGCAGGCCTCCAAGTTCTATACGCGCGTCATTGATGCGCTGACCAAGCGACGGGCGAGTCAAGCCAATTGATCATGAGGGGGTGTTTAAATTGGTGCATTGGGCATGTTGGGACTGGAGTTGGGGCATTTGGAATAAGCATTGGGTAGTAATCATGGACAATCGGAAGATGTTTTTGCGTATGTTGAAGGAAAAGCTACCCACGATATTGTACGCCGTATGGAGGACGTTGTATACAACTTCCGAAGCTTCAGTGCTGGTTGGCTGCCGTGCGGCAAGGGCCGTCCGTGATTGGCCGCGGGTGTCCCCCAAGTTCCCCAAATCAGGAACGCGGAAAAGAACAACCTTCGGCGTCGCTCGAAGCTGTCACGCTCAACTCTTTCGCAACCGCCTCGAGGATGCTGTCGGCGTGAGGCATTCCCCTTTCTATCCTCCCGAATCCATCCGTTTATTTCTCTCTTGTATTTATTTTTTATTGTGTTACGATCTTCTTAATCTCCCTTCTGGTCCCATTGTGCACCTCCTGATCTTGACAAGTCGCTCCTTTGGACCATGGCGCGTCTCGGCCGCGTTGGGTTCCTCACCCTGGCGGTGGTCTTCCACCTCATCTACTCATATTCCATCTTTGATATCTACTTCGTCAGTCCGATCGTGAGCGGAATGCAGTCGTACCGCGTCGAGCGGGACCCCGGTGTCGAGGCGCCGGCCAAGCGTCTGGTCCTGTTCGTCGCGGACGGATTGCGCGCCGACAAGGCTTTCCAGGCATTGCCGGATCCAGACGAACCGGTCGACTCCAAGAATACCGACCCGATCTACCTCGCGCCCTTCATCCGATCCCGAGTCCTCTCCCACGGCACCTTCGGTATTTCACATACACGGGTTCCCACCGAGTCGAGGCCCGGTCATGTCGCGCTGATCGCCGGACTGTACGAAGATGTCTCCGCGGTGACGACGGGATGGAAACTGAACCCGGTGAACTTTGACAGCGTGTTCAATCGCAGCCGACACACGTGGAGTTGGGGGAGCCCCGATATCCTGGCCATGTTCAAGGAGGGTGCGGTGCCCGGCCGTGTCGACGCGGATATGTACTCGGAGGAGGCGGAGGACTTTAGCGTGGACGCGACGGGCCTGGATACGTGGGTGTTCGATAAGGTCAAGGAGCTTTTTGCGACGGCGAAGAAGGACCCGGCGTTGGATGCGCGACTGCGTGAGGACAAGCTGGTCTTTTTCCTGCATCTTCTTGGGCTCGATACTACCGGACACTCATACCGTCCGTACTCGAAGGAGTACCTGCGGAATATCAAGTTGGTGGATAATGGTGCGAAGGAGATCACCAAGTTGGTGGAGGACTTCTATGGCGATGGCAAGACGGCATTCATCTTCACGGCGGACCACGGAATGAGTGACTGGGGCAGTCACGGGGATGGTCATCCGGACAATACTCGAACTCCTTTGGTGGCCTGGGGGTCTGGGGTGGCTCCCCCCGAGTACTACCAGGGCGAGGGTGTATCGGGTCATGAGGATGGAGTCTCTGCGGATTGGGGCCTCGGGAGTGTTCTCCGCCGCGATGTTGCCCAGGCCGATGTGGCCGCGCTCATGGCATACCTGGTGGGCCTTGACTTCCCCACCAATTCGGTGGGCCAACTTCCTTTGGACTATCTCAAGGCGAGTCCAAAAGAGAAGGCCGCGGCCGCTCTGGTCAACTCGAAGGAGGTTTTGGAAATGTATCGCATCAAGGAAGCACAGAAGCAGGCTGCTCTGTTGCGATACACGCCGTTCGAGCCTCTTGCGGGCACGACTTCTGTCGATGAACAGCTCGAGGAGATCGAATCCTTGATTGCAGCTGGCTCTTACGAGGAGTCCATAGCAAAGTCGTCCGCCTTATTGGGTACGACTTTGGAGGGTCTGCGTTATCTCCAGACGTATGACTGGCTTTTCTTGAGGACAATCGTCACTTTAGGGTACTTGGGATGGATCGCATATGCTTTGACGACTGTTATTGATCTGCATGTCCTACGGGGTACGTCAGACTCGAATCGCACATTGACCAGCACGATATTCTTCTCTTCTGTCCTTGTTGCGCTCTTCTCGGTTCTGTTGTACCAGAGATCCTCTTGGAGATATTACTTCTACGCCTCGTTCCCTATCTTCTTCTGGGAAGAGGTGTTTGCCCGCCGCAAGGCTCTCATTGCTGGACGCGAAATCCTCCTGGGCCATGTCAGCTCCGCTAGCGGGTATATCACGTTTGGAGCCCAGCTGTTGTTGTTTCTGGGCGTGTTGGAGGCATTGGTAAGTTCGACGCAGATGTTGCTCCGTGCGATCACTAATATGCTGTAGGTGCAATCTTATTTCCAACGGGAGATCTACACCGTGTGCTTCATCTATGGAGCTTTTTGGCCTTGTGTGTACGGTTTCAGCTTCTTGAAGAAAAACAAGTTCCTTTGTGCTTCATGGACGGTTGGCTGTCTTTTGATGAGCACCTTCACGCTCCTGCCAGCTGTCAAGACCGAGGACGTCAATACCATGTATGTATGGCTCCTAGCATTGGAGAGGCCGGTGCTGACGTACACTGACACAGAACCGTTGGCGCCCTTCTGATGTTCTTCACTGGTTTGCTTTACCTGTTGTTGGAAGACGACATCCTCGGGCAGAAGGGCATCTCCAGCTGTGGCTCGCGCACGGTGATGGGCACGCAGGTACGATCTATCTATACCACACGCTGTGCTCCGCATATCGTTTTACTAATTGCCTGATAGGTCGGGATGGTCCTCCTAGCTCTGGTAGTGACCCGATCCAGTGTCGCATCGCTCCAAGCGAAACAGGGTCTTCCGGTTGGCAATCAAGTGGTCGGATGGCTGATTCTAGGTAAGATTACAGGGTGGCCCGATCGGGACGTTCTGCCCCTGATGGGCGTGGGCCAATTTCGGCATTTACTGAACAAACTTTCCTCTAGTTGCTTCACTTCTCCTACCGTTCGTGCACCGACTGTACCCTAACAGCCACTACCTGCACCGGTTGATGGTCATCTTCCTCACGTTCTCGCCGACGTTCATCATCCTGACGATTTCGTACGAGGGGTTGTTTTACTTCGTATTCTGCATGACGCTCATCACATGGGTTCGCTTGGAGCATGCCATCTACGTGCACACGGCCCCCAGGGCGGCCGCGCAGGGCCCTACTGCAGGGGGTGGAACGGACCCCGCGGGGAAGAAGAAGGCGGCGACGGAGGCCACGACGGTGGTGGAAGGCCACGCGTATGAGTACCGGGCACTTGGCGTTTCAGACGCCCGGGTGGCTCTGTTCTTCTTCTTCCTGCTGCAGTCGGCGTTCTTCAGCACCGGCAACATCGCGTCGGTGTCGTCGTTCTCGTTGGAGAGCGTGACACGGCTGATCCCAGTGTTCAGCCCGTTCTCGCAGGGCGCGCTGCTGATTCTGAAGGTGCTGATCCCGTTCGCCATCATCAGCGCCAACCTGGGCGTCCTCAACCGGCGGCTGGAGGTGGCACCCAGCGCGCTGTTCATGGTCGTCATGTCCATCTCGGACGTGATGACGCTGAACTTCTTCTACATGGTGCGCGACGAGGGCTCGTGGCTCGACATCGGCACGACCATCAGCCACTTCCTGATCGCCAGCTTCCTGTGCACGTTTGTCGCCGGGCTGGAGTTCCTTAGCGAGGCCTTTGTCGGCGGAGTCGACTTCGGCTCCGCGCGCGCTGCTGCGGCGTGTGATGGTGCGACGGTGGGGAATGGATGTGCGCCGAATGGGGAGGTGCCGTGTGAGCGGCAGTCGTAGGTGGTGATCTTGGCGGTGCTTAATTATTTTTGTATATTTTCTGATAGATAATTGTTGCATGGATCTGGCGTATGCTTCGCACGCATCATTTGCTCGCTGTTCGCAGTATCGCAGACATCTCACGTGGGTAGGAGGTCAGTTGATCTGCCAGCCGGTCGATTGGTTTTCCGAGATATATTGTATATTGCATCCTTCCGCTGTTTCTGGTGTGCAGGTAGGCGGTGGCCCCGGAGGAGTTAAACCGAGGCGTCACAAGCTTGCGCATGACGCCATTAATTTGGCTCTGGAGGGGCAGAGCCTGGACCGCATGGTGACCGTCTGGAACCAGGAGGGGGAGGATCGTCCCGGTGCAGGGTTGGCTAGGTCCCTTAGGTTAGGGTTACGGTTGGCGAGCGAGTAGGCTGATCCGGAGAGAACAGGGAAGGGGCAGTTGCGGGGAAAACTAACCGAGCGGGTGGGATGGATCCCGAGTCAGACAGGCCGACAGATACGATCGAGGAGATATGGAGGGGAGGAGTTAGGGTCAGGTACGAGGACATGCAGGAGGACACACGCAGTGCGCAGTGCGCAGGAGAGCGTAGGCGTAGGCAGGGCGTGGTAAGCGTAAGCGATTGCGGGTGACGTTGTGCGGGGAAGATCCTAACCCCAGACGGGAAAGGAGTGCGAGGGTTATTATGGGGTTTGGTAGATCCACGAGATTGGATTGGGTTTGGAGGATCATGTCCGGTACGCTGGACGCATACGGGGAAGGGTGAGGGTCGACTGGACTCCGTATATTTCCGGAGATGTGGCTGGAGATGGAGGATCAACCCTGTTGGATGGCACCAGTGAGATGAGGATGGTGAGGATGGTGTTGGATGGGCAGGATTGGGGAGGCGGGGTTGGGCTGGAGGATTAGGGAGGACCTTTGGAGTCATGGGGTGTTGGTGATCTGAGGAGATGTTTCAGATTGGATTCTGGATGGAGATACATCGTGGTAGTAGGAGTTGAGGTTGTCGGTAACTAGATGCTGTAGACAATCGATGAGTCAGCATCACATACAATGGCTACCTACCTGTAACTACAACTTCAGATAGGCAGTTCAGAGTCGAATTGAGGATTGCACATACTAGCTGGAATAGAGATAATTCAAGACATGTAGTTCCTGACTAATCATGGGTGGTGTTCTGCCAACCGTGGATGTACTCCGTATAGTACCTGCAGACTCACCCACAACGAACTACTCCGGACCGAGTACCTCACCACACTGAATAAAGGTGAGTATCGGATCTCCAGCCCAGCAGAATCAACCTGAAACACCAGTCCAGTCGGCCAGGCAGTGTCTGAGCCTACAAGATAGACTGCGGATTAATCACCCCGGTCCTGACACCTACACCGGGATTCCCCACTGTGGACGATCCTCGACGATGGGTTTCTGACTATTTGGCCTTCAGTAGTGGTCGAGGACTCGCCACTCCCCACCCCCATAGTAGTCATAGTCAGTCCTCCCTAACGGCCCTTTCTCGTCACCTGTCTTTACCTTTCCACCTCTTTATTCCTGCGCATAAATCTAGGCTACCCAGAGTAAAGCTAGAGGTAAATCCCTCGTTCCTGGTGGGAAAAATAAAATTAGAAAAAAAGAGAGGGTAAAAAAAAACTCTTTTTCTTGGTTTTCTCCCACCTCGTGCGTTGCCTGTTCCGTCCGTCGCTGGCTTTCAATCAGCGCCATTCTTATTTGATTATTGCATTTTCCCCGGTTTTCACCATCCACCATCATCTCATCTTCTCTCCAGGGGAATTTCTCTCTCTCCACTCTTCTCTCCTCCACTTCGCTCTCCCTCTTCCCTTCCCTCATTCTCCCGCCGAACGTGATTTCTATCCCGACTCTTCATTCGTCTGTCCGTGTCTCGTGTCTGTCTGCCTTGTCCATCCTCCATCCTCATCCTCCATCCTCTCCCGACTCTCCCTCTCCCTCTCCCTCTCCCTCCCCCCTGGGTCGCTTCGTCGCCGTCGCCCTTTCACTCCCTGCATGGATACCTTTTGGCCATGAGCACAACCGGCGAAAATCGTACAGACTCTACATCCAGACCTAGCCCGGCCCCCAGTGCCACGGGCTCAACGGGGACTTCAGGAATCACGGTGCGAGCCGGCCCCAACGGACACATGAGTTTCAGAAGGTGCGTTCCCCCCCAGTTTCTCTGATCCATCCGACCCTGAGAATGCGTCTGCCCGAGTGAATCTTCTCCCATCTTCCCCCCTCGTGCTGGTCGCGGGGTTGGAGGTGCACGAGGGGGTTCATGCAGAATCCCCCGGAACCCCGGGGGGAACGAGCAGCGCAGTCGATGGGAAAGGAAAAATATTTTAGTGGGAGGGATCTTCTAGAAGTTGGGATCATTTATCTAATCGGCTTATAAAACAGGCAACGTGCGTCGCGCGCTTGTGAGGTACGTTTTGTCTGCTCCTGCTTGGGGCGACGCGACCTGTGTGTGTTGCGAGCCTCGGCACCTCGGCTCACCACGAGCTGCTGGACAATACACCACTGCTGTCATCATCCCTCACCCTACTTCCGTTGCCCTCCATCCCTTACTGAATTTATACTGACTTGGATCTTTTTCTGCCTGCGCGCAGACGTGCCATGCTCGTAAGGTAAGAAAAAAAAATTCTTTTTTTTTTCTCCAAAATTTCGCCTGTTCCCTGTTTCTCCCGGCCGCCACTAACCCGCCGCAACTCTAGGTTCGTTGCGATGCCGCCAGCCTAGGTGTGCCTTGCACCAATTGTGTGGCCTTTTCCATCGAATGCAAAATCCCCACCCCGAAACGCAAAAAGAATCAGAACAAGTCGAAGGAAACTAGCGGGTATGTCGGACAATCTGCCGCACAGGCCGATTATGCGACCGGGGCTGACGATCGCCGCTGGTCCAGGTCGGAGGCGGGCAGTGAGAAGCCCTCCGCCAAACAGGAAGATGACGCTCCGTCAACGGACGGCAAGGATGCCTTTGGGTACCGCAACAATCGCATGGCCGTCGATGGCATGCCCGTGACCTCCCTCTCCGAACAGCAAGTCGCTCAACAAGCCTCTCAAAACTCGGCCTATGCCCAGTTCATGAAGCCCAAGTTCGCGCGCGCCCCGATCAAGGAAGCCGGTCGTGTCGCCTATCTGGGCGAGTCCTCGAATCTGTCGCTCCTGGTGCAGGATCGCCATGGGACGACCGATGTCGTGCATTATCCTCTCCCGCCCAACATCCGCGGCTCGCGAGCCCGACTGACTGACCTGGACAACCTCGAGCTGGAGATCCTGCACCAACGCGGTGCCTTCTTACTGCCCCCCAAGCCGCTGTGTGATGAACTCGTGGAGGCCTACTTCAAATGGGTGGCGCCCGTCGTGCCCATTGTCAACCGCAGTCGTTTCATGCGGCATTACCGGGACCCCAAGAACCCGCCCTCCTTGCTCCTGCTCCAGGCCATCCTTTTGGCCGGTTCGAGGGTCTGTACGAATCCGCAATTGATGGATGCGAACGGATCTACTACCCCTGCGGCTATGACCTTCTACAAACGTGCAAAGGCGTTGTATGACGCCAATTACGAAGACGACCGTGTCACTATTGTACAGGCGTTGGTTCTCTTGGGCTGGTACTGGGAGGGCCCCGAAGGTGGGCTCCCATCGAGCATGTCTGGCGTCTTGAACTGTGCTAATCTGTCTTAGATGTGACGAAGAATGTGTTCTACTGGACCCGAGTGGCTATGGTTGTCGCTCAGGGATCCGGCATGCACCGAAGGTATGTTCGCTGCTTCCCTCTTCTTTACTTGCGCTGACCATCTCAGTGTCGAAACCTCCCAGCTGAGCAAGCCCGATAAGCGACTGTGGAAGCGCATCTGGTGGACCCTCTTCACCAGAGATCGATCTGTTGCGGTCGCCCTAGGACGTCCCATCGGGATCAACACTGACGACTCGGATGTTGGCATGTTGACTGAAGACGATTTCATCGAGGACGAGATCGATATCGCTGCCGAATACCCTCCGGATCCCGTGCACGTGCAGTTCTTCCTCCAATACGTCAAGCTTTGCGAGATCATGGGTCTCGTCCTGTCGCAGCAGTACTCGGTGGTGTCGAAATCCAGGCGAATGAATGCCATGGACCTGACGCACTCCGACATGGCTCTGGCGGATTGGCTCCAGAACTGTCCGCCGGAAGTGAGCTGGAACCGAGCGCGCCATCACTTCTGGGCCGCTCTTCTTCACGCAAATTACTAGTAAGTCCAGCCATCTGGTAGGATCCGTTCTGGCAGATTTAACCCACCTGACCTTTTGCAGTACCACGCTGTGTCTCCTGCATCGCGCGCATATGCCGCCGGCCTCGTCGGTCCCGAGTAGCTACCGCGTGGAGGAGATGGCGTATCCGTCGCGCACTATCGCCTTCCAAGCCGCTGGAATGATCACTTCGATCGTCGAGAATCTGCAGACACACCAGGAGATCCGCTACACGCCCGCGTTCATGTAAGCCCACGCGCCCAATCGCAGGGGACTATTCGAGTACTCACAATGAACAGTGTCTACAGTTTGTTCTCGGCTCTGATTATGCACGTTTATCAGATGCGGTCCTCGGTGCCTAACATTGTCGCCACCTGCCACGAACGGATCAACATCTGTATGCAGGCGCTCAAGGATGTCTCCAAGGTCTGGCTGGTGGCGAAGATGGTCCACACGTTGTTCGAGTCGATTCTCGGGAACAAGGTGCTGGAAGAGCGACTCCAGAAGGCGGCCGGTAGACGACACCAGAAGGTCCGGCCTGACGCCAACGCGCAACCACAGCAGGCCCCAAGACGACCCGACGCGCCCCCGAAACGCAAATTTGACGACATGGACATCGGTCTCCCGAATGGCGGCCCTACGCCGCCCGTGTCGTACGAACGATCCCGTCCGCAGACCCCTGCCGTGACACCTTCCCGAGAGCTCGGCCAGCCGGGCCTGAGTGTGCCGCAGACGTCCCCCACTGCTCACCGGGACGGAGGCACCGGCAACTCACGCGCCAACACGCGGCCGACCACTCCTTTCGCTGCGCAGTTCTCCTTGCCCGCCACACCCCCCGATCTCTTCCTTGTCACGCGGACGTCGCCCAACCTCTCGCCATCTCTCTGGGAGAACTTCCAGCCCGACCAGCTGTTTCCGGATGGCACTGCCATCTTCCCCGAATTGACCTCGCCGCAGAGCAATGCTGTCGACCCGCAGCTGCAGATGCAGTCTCAGCTTCAGACGCAGGGTATGGACCAGCGGATGATGGGGCAACATGCGCCGGCGCGGAGCCTGTCGGGGACCCAGGGCAGTCCGGAAATGCTGTCGAGCATCGCCCCCGGTCTCTCGATGCAAGGACAGCAGCCGCAGCCGATGTTCGGGATGGAGAACCAGGGCGGATGGCCGATGCAAGGCCTGGACGCGTCCCTGAGCGGTGCGGCGGTGGATCCCGCCAACCAAGATGACAACTGGAGCAGCAGCTCCCGTAGCGGACCGACCGCACCGACGACCCTGAATGTCGAGGACTGGTATGTTGTGTTGGGATGTGCCGCGTAGCTTTTGATCTGTCCGTGTATACTAACTGGGGGCTTCTTGTGTTTCTAGGTTCCAATTTTTCGGGATTAATGGCAGCTTGGGGGAGATGGCGACCTGAGGGAGAAAACCTCAGATGGCTTTGATTGCTATAGCTGTATAACATGTTGGATGATTACTTCGTTAGTTTGCGTTCTTTCTGGCCACTTCCCGTGCCACTACATGTTTAATGGATGTCCTGGGTGCGGACTGGAGTTGGAGTCTGGAGGCGAGGGTGTCTATAGGGGGAATAAGAAATAAGAACTTTATGTACCTGAACGTTGTCAGGGACCGTCCCGAGAGTTGGTCACTTAACTACGGTTATGGGATCTAGTCCCATGATCTCGTCCCATCCCGTTAAAGAACCAATATGACTAGTTCTATTGCGTACTGGTACTACTCAGGGTACTAGTACAAATATAATGTGAGGACCTGTGAAATCGACGCCGAAAATGACAGCTATTGAGGCTAGGTATAAACAGCCGCATTTCTATCCGTCATCTTTAGCGGTAAGTGATTCTTTAGTACTTACACGTGCTTCGCACTACTAGTATCTATACCTACTAAGTATGGCTGGTTGCTATTCTAAAATACTGAATTTCAGCGAGCTCTTAGCTCGTTTCAATTCATAAGTAACAGGCGCCGAAAATAGCTTTCTCCATAAGTAGATCTAGCTCTTACTAGTTTAACCTGGCTCTCTAGGTACCATATAAAACGCTACTTATCTACACTTATATTACCCCTTCTTGTCTTCTTATTCTTGGCACTCCCGTCCTGGATCATCGACAGCGCACCGAGCAACATACCATAACACCAACATGGATGGACTTCCAGGAATCGAGTTGCGAAGAACGGGGCAGGCCAGCTCATTGCGGAACTGCAAACTAGAATGGGGGAATTGCGCATGCTCGCATTGCAGGACAAACAGAACAAACAATTCTAGGTAGTTTTCTGCCTGAGGCGACAAATTACCCCAATGGGCACTAGCGGATGACGACATCGGGCCTGGGGGCCGACCGCCAATCAGCGGGCAGGGGAAGGATGACTGTTCGCCTTCTTTTCTGGGGAACGTCTTAGTTGGGATGTGCTGTGACTCCTCCAGGGACTTTTTTTCATCTCCTCCTCTTCTCGTCGTGATCCATTCGCTTCTTGCATTGCCCTGTTGCATTCACCCAATCGCTCTTCTGTATACCTTCTCCCCTTCGGTGCTCTCCCTCTTGATTCCTCCCTCCCTTTGACCCTTCCCCCTCTTCCCGCCCCGCAGCGATGTCGGCCTCAGGATCTGGTGCGCCGCCCGCAGCGTCCGAAGCCTTGAAGAAGGGATTCCCTCACGTCGACCTGGAAGGTCATAATCTGCCTCCCTCGCCGGCGCCGTCCAGCCCTCGCACGGGGAAACGATATGCCATTGCCACCGAACTGGTTTACACCGAAGCCAACGACCAGTACAATGCCAGCAGTGTTCCCATCTACCAGGTACGTACTACTTGTCCTGTCATGCACCCGCGAAACAATTGCCGGAACTAACCTCGCTCATGAGTTATAGAGCGCTACCTTTAAGCAGTCGTCTGGCGGTGGAGGGGGAGAATATGACTACACTCGCTCGGGTAACCCGACCCGGACGCACCTGGAACGACACCTGGCCAAGGTGATGTCCGCACAGCGGGCTCTGGTCGTCTCGTCCGGCATGGCCGCATTGGACGTGATCACCCGACTTCTCCGTCCCGGCGATGAAGTGGTGACCGGTGACGATCTCTACGGCGGCACCAACCGACTCCTCAAGTACCTGTCCACGAACGGCGGCATCATCGTGCACCACGTCGACACGACGGACCCGGCCAAGGTCCGCGCGGTCCTGAGCCCCAAGACGACCATGGTCCTCCTCGAGACGCCCACCAACCCTCTCATCAAGGTCGTCGACATCCCCCAGCTCGCCGCCGCCGCCCACGAGGCCAACCCGGCCTGTCTTGTCGCCGTCGACAACACCATGATGTCCCCGCTGCTGCTCAGCCCGCTCGAACTGGGCGCCGACATCGTCTACGAGAGTGGAACGAAGTATCTCTCCGGCCACCACGACCTCATGGCCGGTGTCATCGCCGTCAACGACCTCGCCCTCGGCGAGAAGCTGTACTTCCCCATCAACGCGTCCGGCTGCGGTCTCTCCCCCTTCGACTCGTGGCTGTTGATGCGGGGTGTGAAGACCCTCAAGGTGCGCATGGACCAGCAGCAGGCCAACGCCCAGCGCATCGCCGAATTCCTCGAGTCGCTCGGCTTCAAGGTGCGCTATCCCGGTCTGCGCTCCCACCCGCAGTACGATCTGCACCACTCCATGTCCCGCGGGGCCGGCGCGGTGCTTTCGTTCGAGACGGGCGACGTGGGCATCAGTGAGCGCATCGTCGAAAGCGCCAAGCTCTGGGCGATTAGCGTTAGTTTTGGCTGCGTCAACAGTCTGATTAGCATGCCGTGCCGGATGAGTCATGCCAGTATTGATGCGAAGACACGCGCTGAGCGCGCGTTGCCGGAGGATCTGATCCGGCTGTGTGTTGGCATCGAGGATGCGGATGACTTGATTGATGACCTGCGACGGGCGGTAAGTTGCTCTGTTCTTGTGTGAGATATGGCGATGGTGCTAATGGGTGTTCTAGCTGGTGCACGCGGGCGCGGTGAATGTGACGCTGGATGGCATCGAGGCGAGCCAGTAAAGGGGGTAAACATGAGTGCAGGTCATCTATGGCGTTGGGAGTTACAAAATATTTTTGGATATATGAAGAATACGAATTATTGTATAACAAATGACGGACACAGTATGATATAGTCTGGTGCCGGCCGTGTACCCGATCGATCGGCCGGGATCGGAGCGGCAGCCGACGGACGGTTGTCGTCCGCTGCGAGGGAGCTGATTGTTTTTCCGCTGTGATCTCATCAGCCTCCCCGGCCACCATGTCGTGACCATCTTCTTCCTCCCCATATCGACCCCGGATTGCGTCCTCCTGAATGACGGCGCTGTATTGATTCGAGTCCTATCCCTTCGTTGGATGAATCATGCCTTCCAATGCCCTCTCCAACGACGCTGCGCTCTCGATGCCGGCCGTCTCGGAGCGTCCGTCGCCCACGCCGCGCAATACGAAGCGGTTGGGCATGCGCTTCGGCGTGGACATTGCCAGTGCAGCGACCGCCGGTGCCTTGACGTGTCCGGTGATCACCGTGATAGACCGGTAAGCTTCAGCAGAACATCGTTGGCGACATCGAGACGTGAAGCTAATGTGATCGACGCAGGGCTATCATCGAGAAAGCCGCCAAAGGCGTCCCCATCCGCCAAACCATCACCTCCAGCTTCCGCTCCATGCTCACCCATCCCGCCGGTTTCTTCCTCAGCACGCCCTTCCTCCTCATCTACACCCTCTACACGTCGACCTACCTCACAGCCAACGCGATCGACACCGTCACGTCCACCCTCCGCAACAAGTCCTTCTCGACCGTCTTCCCCGGCACCGCCAAGTTCATCACCACGACGACCGTCAACATGGGCATCTGCGTGTACAAAGACGCCCGGTTCGCGAAGCTCTTCGGCGCGAATAAACCCGCGACGCCCCCGTCGCCTCCGCCCTCCTCCACTCCTCCCGCCCCACAGCCCCAGGAACCGTCTCCCCCGGCATCGTGCCATCCGTCCGGCACCGCCAAGGTCCCCCGCATTTCCTATGCGCTCTTCTGCCTTCGCGACAGCATCACCATCTTCGCCTCGTTCAACATCCCCCCGCTCATCGCCCCGTCCATCCCGGACTCCGTCGCCGCCACCCCCGGCATGAAGGCTGCCATGGCCCAGTTCGCCTGTCCCGCGCTGATGCAGTTCGCCAGCACGCCCATGCACCTGCTCGGTCTGGACCTGTATAATCGGCAGCCGCCCGGCGGGCTGGGCTGGCGCGAGCGCCTCTCGCGCATCCGTCGCGACTACGTGCCGAGCTGCTTTGCGCGCATGGGCAAGATCGTCCCGGCGTACGGGGTCGGCGGGGTGGCGAATGTGCGGCTGCGGGCCGCCATGATGGAGTATTTGGAGGAGTCGAGCTGAAGGGTGAGGTGGGTTCGTTGCATTTCTCCGCTCTGGGTCGGTGTTTGGCGTTAGGGTTCTATATAGAATGGTGCATTTGCAGAGATAGACTAGAGATGTCGATATAATTGAATGTAGTTTACCATTGTCGCCTGGCCCTGTTGCTCCTACTGGGGGTCGGGATCCACCGAATGACTCTTACTGCAGTGTATATCAAAGTTCAGGCTGATGTGAGATTGCGAAGGATTTCTGCTGACGCCCGTGACCGGATTAAGGAATAATATATACCCACAAGCCCCGACAGCAGAGAGAAGACACCAGGCAACAACCTACACAACACCCAGACAACATGCCACAACCCAAGATCGCCCTCTTCGGCGCAACCGGCGGCTGCACGCTGGCCTGTCTCGTGCTGGCCCTGAAGGCAGGATACACCTGTCGAGCCTGTAACAAGCCTCCCACCCTCTCCCAGGACCACACCAACTAACAAAGGCCCCCAAAAAAACAGTAGCAAGAACACCACAAACCCTCCAAACCCTCCTCGAGCAGAACGGCATCTCCCCATCCACCCAAAGCGCCCATCTGACCATCATCCACGGCAACGCCACCGACGCCGCCGCCGTGCGTCGCACGATAGTCCTCGCCGGCAACGACGACAGCACCGCCGCCCCGGACGCGGTCGACCTGATCATCAGCGGCGTCGGCGGGAAACCCACGCTCGGGCTGTCGGGCCTTCATCTGGACCCGCCGGACGTGTGCGCTGACACCGCGCGATGCATCCTGCAGGTCTGCCGGGAGGTGTACGCGGCGCCAGCGGCGGCGGCGGGGGGCGGACGGAAGCCGGTGCTGGTGGTGCTGAGCACGACGGGAATTGCGGCGCCAGCGAAGCGGGACGTTCCGCTGGCTATGGTGCCGCTGTACTGGCTTGTGCTGGAGGCGCCGCACGCGGATAAGAAGGTCATGGAGGCGGTTGTGCGGGGGGAGCTGGAGGGGGCGGACGGTGAGAATGAGGATGAGGGAGCGAGGAGGGGCATCCGCGCGGCGGTGATTGTGCGGCCGAGCCTGTTGACGGATGGGGAGGCGTTGGGGGCTGAGAAGGTCCGGGTTGGCAGTGAGGACGAGCCGGCGGTTGGGTATACGATTTCGCGACGGGATGTTGGCGCGTGGGTGTTTAGGGAAGTTGTGGAGGGGCTGGAGGGGGTCCGGGAGGGGTGTAGGATTGTCAGTGTGAGTTATTAGGGGGGCGGTGGTGTGAGGGTGGCTTCGTGGTAGTTGTCTGGCAGCCAGAGTTGGGAGGAGTTGAGGACCCCCGGCTGGTCGTGTTGCAGGTGCTCGATGTGCGCGGCGAGGAGGGCTGCGGCTGCGAGCTGGACCTGCGTGGTCATGGTGTTGGGGTCGGCTGGGGCGGTCTCCATGAGCATCACGGTGTGGTCGCTGTGTTTTTTTCAGCCAGAGATGCTCGCGGACGATGGCGGTTTTGGCGTGGAGCATGCGGAGGGCTGCGGTGCAGTAGGCTTGTTCGCTCTCGAGAGGGTCGGGGAGGGCCCGAAGTAGAGGTAGAAGCGCCGGAGACGGGACGTTCGGGGGAATGTTGAGGGTTGCATGATGTCTGTTTAGTAGACAGAAGAGGTTATGTTGGAGAATGAGGAGGGTGGTTTGATATAGACTTGGAAGAGAAGCTGGCAGAAGAGCAAGTAGTCACTGTCGATGCTCACTGGCATCTTCACTGCAGCACCTGCTGCCTGGAGTGTACGTTTGTGTAAACGTGGCTGGTAGTAGGCCTGGAATTGTACTGTTCAGGACGAGTGATCTACCCCGTATAGGGTGCTATATAGGTAGTTCGAGGTCGTTGTATACATACTTCCTGTTCCCTGATTGGTTGGCATAGGGCCATAGAAATACTACTATCACTGTGTCTGCATCCTCTTGCGGCCTCCGTCTATCCGGTCAATACTCTAATAAAAAGCCCTAAGATAGACTGCATGACTTTCCCATGGCTAAAACATTAGCATTGACTTAAATAAAGCCATCAATAACCGTATCAGCCATGGTTTTAATATGATCGTCAACTCTCCTTCCTCCTCTGCCCCCCTTGAGTATCCCTTGGCCTGGAGATCTTTTATCCGACAGGGATATGCAACTAGACGGACAAGCAATTGCGAGACCTCGAGTAACATGAGCACCACAGTTTCTGCGAACACTTGATCACTTCGGCTTAAACATGGATCTCAAGCAGGTCGACATCAAATCCCCAACGGACACTGCTTCTTCGCATCATGAGGTGCACGTCGGTCATATCATTGATCCCGCAAAGGAGAGGCAGCTCCTCAGGAAGCTGGACATTCACATTTGTCCCTTGATTACGTTAATTTTTCTGGTTGCCTACCTTGATCGAAGCAATATAGGGTAGGTTCCATCAACCAACGATAGAGGCTGGCTCTCATAGTCCACAGGAATGCAGCAGTTGCAGGAATGCCGGTCAGTCCTCACGCCCCCACCCCAATATCACCCTGCTAACTTGTAAAAGGAGGAGATTCATCTTGTCGGAAATCAACTTGGGAGTAAGTGTGTGAGTGTATAGTATCTTCAATCTAATGGACCTCAGATGGTGTCTCCCTTTTCTACGCCACATACGTTTTCTTCGAGATCCCATTCACCTTAATGCTGAAAAAGCTGCGCCCGAACAGATTGATCTCTGCACTGAATATCGGGTTTAGCGCTTCGGTTATATCAGCGGGTTTCGTCGAGAACGTCGCCGGCCTATACGTGACAAGATTGCTTCTGGGGGTTTTTGAGAGTGCCCTATTCCCGTATCTACCCCTTCCACGCTGCACGTATCAACGCTGATCCGGAGCTCTAGATGTTTGGCGATGGTCTTAACCACCTTTTACAAGCGCGAGGAACAAGCACAGAGGATTTCCTCTCTCTCTGTGGCTATAGCACTCAGTGGAGGATTTGGCGGCATGTAAGAAAGAAGTGCTCCTGATGCTTCGCCTTCGTTGACACCAAACGCAGACTGGCCTTTGGACTGATGCACCTCGACGGCGCGGCCGGTCTCTCGGGTTGGAGATGGCTCTTCATCGTCGAAGGCCTGATGAGTGGTGTCGTGGGCATCGCCACGTTCTTCCTTCTCCCGAACAACTACGAAACCGCCTACTTCCTGAACGACGAGGAAAAGGAGCTGATGCAACTCCGAATGCAAACATCCCCACACTATGCCGATACAGAGGAATTCAATATCCGAGAAGTCTACAAGACCCTCCGCGACCCTAAGACTTGGCTGAGTTCCTTTGTCCAGATTTGTATAAACATCTGCTCCTTCGGATTCAGCAACTTCCTACCGACCATTCTCAAGGCGTTTGGCTATGGATCAATGACGACTCAATTGCTCACTGTCCCGGTTTACCTTTGGGCAGCGGCATTTTATCTCGTTATCGCTCACCTGTCGGATCGTGTCTGCATGCGAGCTGCCTTCCTGGTGCCCCTGTGTCTTGTAACGGCTGTGGGATATGCGTTACTCCTTGGCATTGACCTAGACTCAAGGGGCGTACTGTATTTTGCCACATATGTTTGCGTCACAGGGTACGTACGCCGTGCTTGCTCCCCGGCTGTCAAGTAAGGACGATGATTGACCAATTAGGATTTACTCTGGTACTGGACTTGGCGCCTCGTGGATGGCGAACAGCCATGCAGGGTACTATAAGCGATCGATGGCGATTGGTCTGCAACAGAGCATTGCAAACTGCGCGGGGCTAATTGTGAGTGATTCTCCTGGGCTGAGACTGGTTGGTGCTGATATTAGATCGTAGTCCGGCCAGATCTATTCCTCCCAGATACATGGCCGATATGTCCTGGGCCACTCGGTTTGCCTTGGTGCTATTGTGGCCGCACTCATTGGAAATTGCTCCTTATATGTGCTGCTGCGATATCACAACCGAAAGCGCGATGATCTTTCGACCGAAGAACGCGAAGCGATCATTGCGTCTGGATCGTATGAGAAGAGAGGCAGGGACTTTCACCCGGACTTCCGCTATATCCTGTGATTTCCCTTTGGTCCACACAAGGCTAGGGATATGACTGTCATTGATCATGGCTGCTTTGTATATGATAAGTTATAACAACTGAATACAAGCTAGCCAAAGCTCGTGGATTGTGCGCATGGGTTATTCTGCGAGAAAGGCTGCATATGAAAAACCCCCAATAACTAAAAGATAGAACGTGAAAAGACGATCAGCTATGAGTCTTAAAGACCACAATAAATTCATTAATGCCAATACGTAAGCCCATAAATCATGATGTCCAGATGCTCAGACCTCAATTCGTCGTGAAAATTATTCACAAATTCGTTGAACGTTGTGTAAGACTCTAGCGCGGTGGCTGATCCCATTCATGCAGTATTCCACAGGACAATGCATTAAGTCTCCAATCCAAAACCAAGGTTAACGCCCCGCCAATGCCCATGTGGATTAGTTTTTAACAAGTCATGGATTTCGAATACCAGATTAAAGAATTGAATATAGCGTCTCTTCCAGAAAGCAGAAGGAAGTTTCCACCCAAAGGCTTGAGAAGATTTTGTACGCCCGTAAATCTATCATTGTGACATTCTGGGTCGTCCAGAATAGCTTCCACAATCAGAGCAGCAATGTCGAGAGGAAGACAATGGATGTAATGGTGCGTTTTGGGTGATGCATCCAGGGATGCTGTTCGCAAGTATTTGATCAATATGTCTACGCCGCGCTGCGAAGAGGACTGTGGTAACCCATGCCAGACCAGGCTATCAATCCTGGAAATACCAAATGTGAGTCGTTCGTAATCAAACAAGTTGTGTTGGCTCACATCTATCACATCGATGATCCAGAACCTACGCGTTGCCCCCAGAATATGCCGATGTAGTTCAGAACAGTGTTCTCGTCAATCACCCTATCTAGCAGCCCCCAACAGTGTGCGTGAACTGCATACCCACTGTTCGGATCTTCCCAACAATGGCGGACTTGGCCATCCTAGGACCGCCTTATCGAAAACATTGAAAGAGAGGTCGGGGGATAGGAAGGCCCAATATGTGCTTCCGCGTATTTCGGCTGAGGACATAGAAGAGGGTTGCTACGTTCACTATTGGAATGGAGGCACCCTGGTTTTTGCCAGGGTATTTGATTGAAATATGATTGTGGGCGATGTAGGAGCTTTTCTGGAGTATTTATGACTGCATCCCCGCCAGCCATCACTTAGCAGACCTTCATCAAAATGCATGCTTGATTTTATTTACGGACGCGCTGTAGCATTTCCCACAACGCTGGATCTTTCCTCATAACTCTTTTTTCAACCTCAGTGGAGTCCACATTCAAATGGGTCTCTCTATTTAACAATTTGGTTCTCGTCCAATATTCCAAGGCGGCGAGGCGGTTTCTCTATGAGGCATCCACATAACATACAGTGGAACATTCTTGGTCAAGACGAGGGGTGGATATACTTGATAAGAGTGTAGCACAGGAAGATAAGAAGACTGCTGTTTGTCATGCGTCTCACTTATACCATCCAAATCATGTCAACATAAAGCCTTACAGGGTTCATTTCTCCCGGTTAGTGCCAATATACGCTTTATGACGTTGTACCGCGGATTCGAAATGCTGTTATCACCATTTCTACATGTCCCTAATATTTTAGGACAACTTTGGGTATCAAGCAGTCCCTGAAGTGAATCTAGTTTGGGACTGTCCAGCGATGGTGTGTTCTAGATATAAGAGCCCCATTTTGACAGAGGAGGGAAAGTATAGTGCTAGATTTCTAGCCTAGTTGTTCTGTATTATATGTGCTGCTTATGTCGTGCGCCCTGAAGAGCCTTGGAGGGTCAATGATGTTTTTGTTCAGTATGGAAGAATGAAGGACGGAGAATGTTCTTCTGTCCCCTTATCGGTTTTCATTGCGAGCTATGTCTCAGACGGAATGAAATAACATAATTCTTTTCAAATTCTCATGGCCTTATCATAGGTAGAATCCAGGGGTTCATTGCTAAACCTTGCTTTATCCCCTGTTCCTGTCCCTTAGAATGACACAAGTATGAATAAATGTGGCCTGATTTCCATAATCATGCACTTTCTAATTCGGTATTACAGGCTATTGAAAGACATCGATTAATCTGTCTCTATAACCGTTTATGAATTTATCGAATCCATAATTATCTCTCTAGATCAAATTGCACTAGTTATAGGTATGTTTATTAGATCATGATTCCGCCATCACCTGAATTAATATCTTGATGCGATTGCTTCTCTTTAGGGCAAGCTTGCGGTATAAAGTAGTTTGAGTACGAGGCTCCAGGCGAAGCGCAACCGCGCATACTTCGGGACCTCAATGTGGGGAAGGTCGTGTACTCACCCAAAGGTAAGTTGCCGTGCGAGAAATAAAAAAGTTCTCCACGCTGGATGGAGTTTCCCGCATCAAGCATTAGGGGCCTGCCTGCTAAGCACTATCCAGGTAAAAGCAAACTGAAGAGGACGAGAGTCCAACATTGTAGGCTCACTACTTACTTGGCTATCCTATCAACGATGGCTTTTGGAATCCTAAGCCCTTCCGGGAATGACGGCCATGTCGGAGGAACAATTCTCTTAGAAGTTGAAGATGCCGATAACGTAGACCAAGCCTTGGACCTACAGAAGGGAACTGGAAAGCATGCAGCCACAGTGTTGGTACCGCAGCCGTCTAAGGACCCTAATGATCCCCTTCGATGGCCACTCTGGCAGCGTGACTTGATGTTTGCTATGTATCTGTATTGCACAATTCTCTGCGCCGGCGCGTGAGTGTTCTAGTTCTTCTTATGACGGGTCCAGAATAATTAATTGATAATGACAGGATTGGGCCCCTCTTATCCGCTTCAGCAGCCGTTCTCACAAAGGAATTTGACACCACGTTTACGAATATCAGCCTTCTCACAGGCTACAATACTTGCGCTGTCGGAGCGGTACGTTAAGAGTGCAGTATTTCAATCCTAATCTGAAGCCTTGTGCAGTTTGGAATTATACTTTCGGCATTAACGCGAAAATACGGGAAACGCCCGGGATATATATTCTCAATGGTATGCGCCTTGGTCGGGACTGTCTGGGGAGGAGCAGCTCAATCATATCATTCTCTCCTCGGAGCACGAATCGTCCAAGGGTTTGGTGTTTCCATGTTCGAGTCGAGTACATTCTACCTACCTGAATGAGACTAGACCAATATGTTAACTTTCGGTTCAGTCCTGTTTGATGTGGTCGGTGATCTCTACTATGTCCACGAGCGAGGAACCCGAGTGGCTGCATTGACGGTTGCTCTGGCGGGGATGGCATGCATGCCTACAGTCCTCTCCGGACTTATCACAACCCGGCTGGGCTGGCGATGGAACTTCTGGATGTTGAACATATTCTTGGGAGTTGGCCTACTTCTCGTCTTTTTTCTAGGCTGGGAGACCGCTTTCCGACGACAGGCGCCTGCTACAATCTCAACAAGTGAAGTACGAAACAAAACGCACCAGCCGTTTTATGCTAATTGCTAATGCTATACAGGTTAATACGGAGGTAGACAGTACGGAAAATCCGAACAAAGAGGCGGCAGCTCGGGAAACTCGCCCTCTTGAGGCCGACCAGACCATCGTGCCCATGCGTAAATCATTCATCAGTCGCCTGGCCCCGTTCTCCGGAACATATTCAGATATTCCTTTCTGGACCATCGTTATTAAACCCTTCCTGGTTCTGATCCACCCGGCCGTTATCTGGTCAACCTTGCTCCTCTCCATATCCACAGCATGGTTTGTTGTCACCAGCTATGTCATAGGACAGATCTTTGCATTACCTCCATATAACCTACAAGCAGTGGAAATTGGGTATATGTCGGGTGGAATTGTGGTAGGAGGCGTCCTGGGATCGATCGCTTGTGGCTTGATGTCAGATCCAATTGCTACGGCATTGGCCCGGAAAAACAACGGGATCTACGAACCGGAGTTTCGTCTCGTTATGGTTATTCCACTGATGATTACAAGCGTACTGGGTTGGTTCCTTTTTGGCAATCTCACAGAGGAAGGCAAGTCGCCTGCAGTGGTTAGTGTTGTGTGGGGTGTTGCGGCAGCTTCCATTCAATTTGCCATGACAATCGTTGGAACATACATGGTCGATGCGTACCGGGCAATTTCCATCGAGGTGTTTATTCTGGGCATGGTAGTGAAGAACTTCCTGTTCTTCGGGCTTTCCTGTAAGCGTTTCATATTTCTGCAACCGGAAAGACTAACTGACAAACGCAGTTGGCGTTAATGATTGGACGAGTGCATGGGGTCCTGCAAAGATGTTTGACACTATCGGAGGTATTCAGCTTGCTCTTTGTGTTGTGTCATCCGTTGTGTGGGTTTTCGGAAAGAAATGGAGGGCTCGTTTTTATGCCTCCTAATTCGAAGATGATATGTTTCAGGTGCAAGGAAATGCCAATGCATACGCAATATACGTCGATCTTCTAGGAGGCTACTCCATGTTAAATGGACGTTCTCATAGAATTTGACACAAGCAAAATCTGGCCGAACCAGTCGCCAATCTTCCTCATCTCTCAAAAACTTGGTTCCTCAACCCAAAAAAGGTGCAAAGTTGGAATTTAGTATGCTCAGTATACAGGCCAGTAAGATTGACAAGGCTTCCCATTGTATACCGAGGTCTAGCTTGTAAGTGGTGAAAGATTCTGGATAACACGTGAAATGGTATCCTCTGCCGGAGTGAATGCTTCTATCGTCTTTATTGTTATATCCTCCCAATACTCGGGAGAGCTCAATATATAATCCTTATTTGAGTGGCTCTGCAGCACCTAATATTCTCTGTCCTTTGGCAACGTCCATGGCCAATTGCTCCCCCATCCACGACGGTCGTGTTTCTAGTAAGCTGTTTTCAAGCTCTACAATTTTGTGGCCTGCAACAAAAAATGATTTCCCGTTAATATCAGTTTGTACCAGCGGCAGTAGAAGTGCACGAGCTACACCCCAGGGTTGATTGGCAGGAAGGTCTCCCCATGCTTCAACTATGGAAGGTGGAAGCATATTCGTAACTAGAATTATTAGTATTATTCGAGTTAGTAAGACCAGTAAATTGAATGTCCCTGAGGCACTCATACATGTCATCCAAGGCGCAACCAGGTTAATGGTAATGTTCCTCTTTGGAAGTTGGGATCGCAAACCTCGCATGAATCCCAGAACACCCGTTTTTGCTGCACAATATAGATAGGATGGCGGCGTGTCCAAATAGCTGGCTGCGCTGGTGGTGATTACAATTTGTGACTTTGTCTCTGACCATTTACTGAAGTAATGTAGAGCGCATTTCACCACATAAATCACTCCTCGCAGATTAACATCAATGCTGGAGAGGCTGGGGGCAAGAAGCTTGCCATTCTTATCATACTCATCTGCGAAGAGGTCCTCCTTATTCATTCCCGCATTGGAAATCACCGAATGAATAATACCGAACCGTTTGTAGCCCGCTTGGAAGAGCTCGAGGACATCGTCAAACTTAGATACATCCGTGGTTCGAAATAGAGCGTTGCTATAGCGATAGTTAGAGCATATACTGCAAACCTAGGTAGGCATCAAATTCACGCACTGTCCGAGTTCTTTTGCTAATTTAGAACCTTCCTCCTCATTGCAGTCACCGATAATCACATTTGCTCCATGTTCTGCAAGTAACGGTCAACGGAGCCTATTATGTTCCGCTGAACAAACCCTTACCGTGGGCAATCTTGACTGTAGTATTCCCGATACCAGTGGCTGCTCCCGTAATTAAAATGGTCCGGCCCTTGAGGTTGACAAGGTCATCATCGCCCAGAGTGTACTGTGACATTGTATCTGCAAATGCTGCGGCTCTCAAGAATCGGAATCGTGATGCTGTCCGTAATTGTATTAATTCAATGTAGAATGCCAATAATCATAGACGGTACCAAACCTGAACAAAAATCATGGAGGCCTTATATAATGTGCGTCTTTTGCCTCGGGAATTGTAGATTGTCGATCAGTCGATGTGGGCGGCAAAAACCCCACATGGTAGAAGAGTCAATGATGGCTTCTTTGACCGATGATGGATCGTTTGCAACGTATAGGATCTTTGCCAAACTAGAATCTCTGAAATGTGTGGGGGTGGGGTATACGGTCTTGGAATTGAAGAGGGAAATTGCTTGGATAGTCGTTCACCTGTATCCTTGAACAAAACAGATGAGGAACTCCAATCTGTCAAGTAGACTCGGCGAAACAGCCAACAAATGCTTGGCAAGGTTATGTATACACTTTTGATAGAATACTATCAAATTTACTGTCCGAGCTCGCAAACTAATAGACTCTCATTAATTTGGCCGAGGTCCCCAATGGCCACGTTGGCACCATATTCTGTTAGTGGGCTACTGGTGTGTCTAACAGATTCGAGGGAGGGACCCCACCATGTAAAGGTCTAGATGAAGCCTTTACACTTCCAATGGCCCCTTATGAAATGACTGTAAGCTGTCGAAACATCTTACATCCATAGTGATCACCTGTGACTGGTACTGTCTTTCTTAAGTTGGGGTAATGTGCCATCCAGCGCTTCGATCCGGGACGTTTGGTATATATATTGGGCACTTGTCATGATAGTAAACTGTTGCCAGTATGTTTATGAAGCCCGTACGAGCTGGTCTTAATATACGTACTATTTCATTTAACATCAATTCCAATGCCCCACATATCTGAATGTTTACCCCACAAGGAGCCGGAATGCACAGGTGCTTCAAAGGGAAACACCAAAGCTACATTTCTCGCCATCAGAAGTGATTCTCTGACTAGATAATTCATACTGTGTATTGGGGGTCGAAAAATTTGACAGAAACAAGGCATGAAGCTCTGTAACGGGTAGACATCATACGTGGAGAGTCATTTTATGTCGCTGGATATATAACTGGACCTGCTGCGAAATATATAATTACGTAAATTAGGTGACCAGAATATTTTTTTTTTTTAAAAATAAAGGAAAGAGGAAGAAGTAGATTTTAACAACTACACTCCCAATACCTATGTAATAGGATAGTCTATCAAGACATACTGCGCAGTTCTGCCCGTACTACGGAAGGACACGAAAGACTGGCGAAAATGCTCATTCCGTGAAATCGACGCACTAAACACGCAACAATGCTTAACATAATTGCTTAAAGTCATTTAAGAAATCCACTACCGATTTCAGCTGCGCCGACCTAGTTATGATTCATGAGCTGATTCAGGAATATTTAGCCGAGACAATGGAGTGGATCTCGCGTGACAATTGCACGGATTTTGTCCATGCGCACAGCGGCAAAGATCTTCAAGATCCGTACTGTGGGGTTTGCACAACGGACAATCTCAACCCAGATCAATATTTGCTATTTTCGATACTGAGTAACGGTGATCTGCAGGTCCAGAAGCAGGACAGTTGTCAACCACGAGGTGAGTGCCGATCACTCGAGAATGGAAACATGCAAGGCGTTGCAGGAATCCAAAAGAATGGGAGTTGACCGAGCATCACAGCCGAGGACCACGACAAAAGGTTCACCAGAGCTAAGAAAGCCCACTTGAGTGAAACAACTGAACCGATGAGCCAACGATTTGTGTAGAATCTCGATCGCTAGGCCACGCGAACGTCTCCACTGATAGATTATCGTTTGGCCCCAAATGTGCGGTACGTCCAATCAAAGCATCAATGGTCGAGACTTTGTCTCCAGATCGTACCATAGGGTTCTGCCTCCGCGCCGCATCTTGTCAATTTTTATTCGAATCATCCCCGTGAATTCAGGAAAATGTTGGTCGTTCTTCCACTGAGAATTTCGTTGGCAGTTTTGTTCCTCCAACATTCTTGCCGTCATGGCAGTTGATCGCAGTGCAGCCGTCCGAGCGGTTGCGGCGGTCTTCATGTCTTTTGCCTGTACTGCTGTGCTACTACGATGTTACGTGCGGATCCGGCTTGTCCGGGCGTTTGGATGGGACGATATTACCATGCTCATCGCGACGGTACGTGCATTGGTGATCGGGCGATTTCGCACAACGAGACGCTTAACCGGTCTATTAGGGATTTTACATTATGTTCTCAGCCTGCATGATCGGCGGGAGTCTCTACGGTACTGGGAAACATTTCACGGAGCTCACAGCCCATCAGAGCGTGGTTGCCATGAAGGTATTTCTCATCAATCAGCATTTCTTCCAAATACCGGGTTCTCTTTGCTGATGCAAATACCCCAGTACTGGTTTCTCTGTGATCTTGGATATGCGCTTGCGTCTATCTTAAGTAAGGTCTCTGTCTGTCTGCTGCTTTTGAGGGTGTTGATTGCGCCGGCCCACCGCACAATCATCTATGTAGTGACAGCGATCACTGTCATTACAGGCATCGTCTTCTTTATTTTCTGCCTGGTCCAGTGTTCACCACCATCATTTTTCTGGGAGCGCTTCTGGGAAGACGAGACGATATCGGGTTCCTGTGGACATCTTACCGCCATTGAGGTCATGTTGTATCTCTTTAGTGCGGTATCGGCCTCGTTTGACTTTACAGTCGCATTGTTACCGATATTCGTTGTGCGAAAGCTACAAATGAGTCGTCAGACCAAGGTTGCTGCCGTGTGTCTTCTAGGCATGGCCTGCATGTATGAGTACCTCATGCTGCTTCATTAATTTGTCTTAGCCTGCTGACAAAATACCCTCCAGAGCCAGTGTTGCAGTCATTGTTCGCATACCCTTCGTTCATACAATAAAGAATCCTGATTTTCTTTGTGAGTGTTCATCCGAGCCCCTAAGTCAACAGCAATGGTTGACCAGACTGCTGCAGATGCGACTGTACAAATTGCTATATGGTCCAATATCGAAACAGGGCTCTCAATATTTGCTGGCAGTCTTGCCACTTTGCGACCACTGTTCTCCAGGTTCACCGGTAGTGAAGTCACCGGTCGCCTACATTATAACTCAGCATCGGCAAGACAGGAAACTACGCGACGCTCACGTCGGATTCATCACGACCAGCGATCGAGTATTACGCAACTAGCTGACCTGTCCCGCTCTGCGCGGGATGGAACTAGCTATCTGGGCAAGGGTACAGATACCACATCCGTGCATAGTTTGGGAGACTTGTCCGGGCAGACGCACTGGCAAGAAGCGATGGACCCCAATGCCTCAATCCATGTGTTCCAAAGCTGGGATGTGTCGTCTTCTCATCGATCCAGTCGTGTAGTATAAATGCATGCTATTGGAATGGGACTATTGCATTTAACTGATTGCAGTTTATACTCCCTGTATAATTGGCAAATGAATGGGCGTCAATACCGTAATACTAGCTATGGAAATCGATGAAATTACTCATGAGGTTTAATCTCTTTCCTTTCTCTTTCTTTTTCCTTCGAGATGAAACCCGATGGAACGTAGCATCCCCGCAGTGCAATGCATTGGAAACAGTGGCTATGCGGCTGATACTAAGCCCTATGGAGCATCAAGTTGGTAATCCAAGATATTGGTGATCAGTTGTTAGAAACGTCCATAGACCCACTGAGATGGTGTAGATCTCCCTAGATGAAGGATCCCTGAGCTCCCGGGATTGGCATAACATGTTGAATGACCCCACTAGCCCTAATCATAGGTACATGAAGCTGTTGGTATTAAACCTTACGATGGACGGTGGTGGCCCATCCAAGGGCAAGCAAATAACTGTGACTGGTATAGTCTCGGAAATATTCATTATGTACGAACGATGAAGCACCACGCGTAATGCACCAACCCTCGTACCTTGACCGACCCACAGAATGGCACTTTAGGCATTTCCAGAAATCAAACTAGGGGTCTGAAAATGAAATATATCAACACGACACTATAATGGTGATATATGTAAGGAAGGAAATTTTTGTTTGTATTTGCGTTGCTGACGAGAAGACGCACGGTTGATGACGTTGCCACCCGTCCTACAGGAGCGACTTGAGTGCCGTTTAGATTAGTAGAAACCTGGCTCTCCTTAAATGCTGAAATTTAAGCGACAGAGATTAGATGAAATAGCGCTGAGATTTTCCTAATGACTCGCTACGCTATTTTTCAATACTTTCGCCCATCAACCCCATGTCTAGTCTATTCAACAAGGGATACAGAGGTGGCAATCAGACAATACAATACACTTCCCCCCGGTGCAAGCTTCTGAGGCGAATGCCCAGGTGGCAATCAGAAAGTAATAGATCAGTAGAAAATGGTTGTATAGTTCATATTCCTCAAATAAGGTAATTGAATGTATATTGTCAAACCCGGCAAGGGCCCATATCTGACTATTGCTGCATGAACCAAAAGCCTTCGGCCGAGATTCCGAACTCTAGTTGTTGGGAAATGGTGGCTCACGTTGGTAAGACAAGAAATTGAACTAAATATCCCGGAATGCAAGGAGGATGATCACATCAATACGGTGCGCAAGGGCATTGACCCCCAGCTGGCCCTGGCGTTAATAGCCCAATAGCCCTACATCAGAATCACCCATGATTGGACTAGGAAGGGGAAGGGGAAACCAAACCGAGTGCTCTAGACTGTCGATGCTATAGTTGGATATTAATGAAGGACCGTATCTCGCTATTTCGCGCAATCACATCGGTCTTAGAGTGAACACCGACAGAAAATGCTCACCGGATCCAAAGGAAGTATCGTCAAACGAATCAATTCTCTGAAGCTTCTAATACCGAATGAATCCAAATTCGCAGGATCCCAACCCCGATATTTCTTACGAGAGTCTTGCGCTATTGTGGCTGTTTTTTCTCTCCCCTCGCATGTTTTGTTACGGTTATTTCCGGCCTAACCCTTTTCACATCGGAGATGAGGCCGCAGACCCAACTTGGCTTGGTACGATGGGAATAGCACAAATCGAGCATCATACATGGATGTCCTGCCCAGACAAACCTATCAACTATCAGAGTCTTTATTGAAAAGTTTGGCCTCGTCGCATGTTGTGTAGGAAAGCTTTTCCTACTAAGACTCACGTACAGTAAAGGGCAAAGCGCCGTACCAAAGCGTTTCGGGTTATGCGGCAGGGATGAGGCCATTAACGTCGACTGTGTTCTCTCCCCTAGGGAGGCATGATGGAGGCGAACAGAATGAGATCTTGTCACATGAGTTGTATCCACGTCGTCAGTGGTACTTGCACCGCCAACATGAAGCCGGGAGGATTATCACGGGAATGGTGGAAATCATCTGGCCACATTCTCGGTTATTCTGGCAGGTTTCCAGCTGCACAGTGGGGCTTAGAAGCATCGGTTCCCAATTGTCAGTGGCGCTAGGGACGAGACGGCGGAACGGATGCCATATGGAAAAGCACAAAAGGAGGCGACTTTATCTAAACTTCTAACCCCAGATTGGATCGGCAACGCAGCCGTCCTCCGGTCTAGCCCCAAATCACCACGGAGCAACTCCCAAGCAGCAGCTCGTGGGCAGATGTGCCCTGTCATCCACGGAGTGGACGGCCACTAAATTATAGTTGAGACCGAAAGTATGTGGGCGAAACGAAAAGGGGCATGCGGATGAGCCTGATCAGCAAATTAAATTTCCACTGCTCTCTATAATAGACTAGCAAGTTTGGGCATGGGCGCCCCCGGAGCTGGAATTATATTCTAGCTGTGATTTCCATCCTACAGTGAGTGGCGCTTGCTTTCGCCAAGCGAACAGGAATCTGGGGTCTCCCCACGGGATATACGGGCCGATAATTCCAGTCTACGAGGGAAGCGAACACGCGAGGGTCTGACCATTGGACCGGCTCCAATCATAACATCTACAGAAGTCGTTGTTAAAACAACGCTGCCAAGCGACCGGATTATAAGAAGCTGCTTCTCTCCCATTATCCAAGAGCTACAGCGTGCGTCTTTATTCACTGCCAATTCCCACCCTTCCATAGGTTCAACCGGCAGATAGACAACCATGGCAGAGACTCATACATCCCAGGACGAGAAGCAGCATGTGTCCGCTGTTGAGGACACGCCCGTTGTTGCTGGGGGATTTGGCAAGACGGCGAAAAATGAGGGAGCCAAGACGAAGCAGGTGTACAACGTGAGTGCATCCCTATATTGAACTTATTGTTATTATTTTGTATGCACGCTGACCGCCCCCTCCTTCGCGTATCTAGGCTGAGCTTGCCGCGGCTATCAGAGAGACCAAGATTGAAAGATGGAGCAAGACTTCTATTCATTTGTACTGTGAGTTCTCATAAACTCGGCTGATGATGAATTCGATTTTCTAACAAGGGGACCAGTTGCCATCTTTATCTCTTTCTGCTGTGCATGCGCCAACGGTTACGATGGTGAGTCTAGTCAAGGTTTCTCACGAGGAGTCTTTCACTCAAACGACTCTAGGTTCTCTGATGGGCTCTGTCTTGGCTATGGACCACTATCAAAATGTATTCCACACTGGAATGGATGGTCCCAAGGTGTCTCTCGTCACATCCCTTTACACTGTGTAGGCCCCCTGTTCCACCAAATAGTTTTTTTTTTATTTCTAACAGTGTCTTTTGTTACCAGCGGATCGATTGTAGCCACCCCTTTCAGTGCTATAATCTCTGACAACTTAGGTCGGCGAAAGTGCATGTTTGTTGGCGGCTGGATCATCATCGCTGGCGCGATTATTATTTCCACCGCCAACCATCTCGCCCAATTCGTCGTCGGCCGTTTTATCCTTGGAATGGGTATCCAGGTCATGGTTGTGTCAGCCCCTGCTTATGCTGTAGAAATTTCTCCACCCCATTGGCGTGGACGTGCTGTTGGTGAGCATACTCTATGAAGGATAAGTATCTTAAGGTGCCTAATATCAATGCAGGTTTCTATAACTGCGGTTGGTTTGGTGGATCTATCCCAGCTGCTGCTGTTACCTTTGGAACCAACTATATCGACAACAACTACTCGTGGCGCGTGCCATTCATCCTCCAGTGCTTTGCTTGCTGCATCGTTATCGTGGCTGTTTGGTTCATCCCAGAGTCGCCCCGTTGGCTTATGGCAAATGACCGTGAAGAGGAGGCCGTTGCCTTCCTCACGAAGTACCACGGAAATGGCGACCGTAACGCGCGACTTGTCCGCCTGGAAATTGAGGAAATGAGAGAAGGAATTCGCATCGATGGTATTGATAAGAGATGGTGGGACTGTAAGTCTACGTTCTATATTGTATGGCATTAACGCATTGCTGATGACGCATAATCACAGACCGTCCTTTCATGCTTACCCACAGCGGCCGCTGGCGTTTCCTCCAGGTCATGATGATCTCGGTTTTTGGACAGTGGTCCGGAAATGGTCTTGGATACTTCAACCCCACAATTTATAAGTCCCTCGGTTACAACTCCAGCTCTATCCAACTCCTCCTCAACCTGGTCAACTCGATTGTCTCCGCGATTGGTGCTCTGACTGCTGTCTTCTTCACTGATCGTATGCCCCGTCGCAAGGTCCTCGTGTGGGGAACCCTGGGTTAGTTCATTATTTACCTATGTGCTCTTGCTATCTTTCTTAGCGATGCTGATTCTCAAGCAGCTTGCGCCATTACTATGGCCATCAACGCTGGTGTTTCTCAGCCGATGATCGGCCCCAAGGCCAGAGGCGAGCCCATCAACAAAACATTCGGCCAGACTGCTCTTGCGTTTTACTACCTCTTCAATCTAGTGTTCTCCTTCACCTATACCCCTCTGCAAGGTGTCATCCCGGCTGAAGCACTAGAAACAACTACCCGTGCTAAGGGTCTGGCTTTGTCCGGATTCATGGTCAGCACTATCAGTTTCATCAGTCAGTATGCTACGCCTATCGGGTTGGCAAATATCTCCACCAATTACCTGTGGGTGTTTGTTGGATGGGATTTGATTGAGACTGTTTGTTGGTACCTTTTTGGGTAAGTCTCTCTATGAAACCTCCACGCTCAAATACTTATGAATTTACCCCCGAGTAGTGTCGAATCGCAGGGACGTACTCTCGAAGAGCTTGAATGGGTTTACCAGCAACCTAAGCCTGTGAAGGCATCCTTACATGTTGACAAGATTGTTGTTCAAGCCGATGGTACCGTTACCGAGAAGATTACCGACGATGCCTAAATCCCTGAGCCTTCTCATCTTCGTTCGGATACCTGATGAGAATGTCCCGTGAGAGATGGGTTTCTCGTGCTCATTATTTCATGTCCGGACTATTGGGCTTCTGCATCTTTCGGGTGAACGACACTCTAACGCCTCTTGGCAATACTGGTACTACTATAATATATGGATGGAAATCTGACTATAATCGCTGATATTCTTTTTCTATTCATTGAATGTGTATTATAACGCGACACTCTTATTTTCAGTAATGCACTAGCATATATGAACAATTTCTGCTTCTATTCCAATGAAGACAATATATTGCCTCGTCGGTGTTTGTTTATCTCATTCGTCGCTATGTCCACGTAGAATTCTATCTACGGACAGTTAGTGACCATACAGATGTACAGAACTGATTACTCCATCTTGGAGTTTGCAGTTTGATGTGGGTCGTTGGTTTTGAAGTTTGTAGAATATACGTCTGACCATTGCCCTAATCATCTAAGTCAAGGCTTTTTGATCTAATGGTTAGATGGTGTTGACAAAAACTAACAAACAGTTCACAAGATATATTCCCATTAAAATACTTCCTGGATTCTATAAATTACCTGCGTCGTACTGAAGCCACCACTGCACTCTAAAATGGTACATTATACGAGCGGCTAGACTTACGGGTGAGATGTCAATTTTCAAATCCCTTCCGGGCAACACACGCAGACCAGATCTCCTTGAATTTATTGGCCGGCTTGAAAGAATTCGATAATGTCAGACATGGATTGATTTTCCGATAGGTAACACAAATGCTGTCCTTGTCACACGCCAACTACAACGCAGGCGTATCAGCAAACAGTGTTGCAGAGAAGGCCTCAGGATAGCGGGACCCTGTAATCTCCACTGCTGAACAGGCCTTGCGGAAGTGATCCTCCTCCTCTTTTGACAGCGTCACCTGGAGACTTGCAAGATTTTCTTGCAGTCTGCTGACCCTTGTTGTACCCGGGATAGGGAAGATATCCTTGCCCTGAGCCATCAGCCAAGCGAGCGTCAGCTGAGAAGGGGTAACCTTTTTTCTCTCTGCAAGATTTTTGATGACCTTTATTAACTCCAGATTCTTGGGAAAGTTTTCCTTGCTGAAACGAGGTGCAAATCTCCGGAAGTCGTTCTCCTCAAACTGATCGGGGGAAGTGATTTCACCGCTCATAAACCCACGCCCGAGTGGTGAATACGCTACAACGGCCACGCCTAACTCGCGTGCAGTCTCGAGGAGCTTGTACTGTGGGCTTTCTATCTCCAGGGAGAAAGGTGAATATTCCATTTGAACGGCAGTAATTGGATGGATTCGATGAGCGCGCCGAAGAGAGTCCGCGCTACACTCACTCAAACCGAGGTACTTGATTTTGCCCTCTTCCTTAAGCTGTGCCATCGCTTCGACCGTTTTCTCAATCGGTGTCTTCTGGTCTAGTCGGTGGCAGTAGTACAGGTCAATTGTACTAATGCCAAGTCGCGAGAGAGATCGCTCGCAGGCTTGGCGGGCATATTCAGGTGACGAGTCGGTGAAGCGAGAGCCATCCTCACCCCTTCGGTTGGCAAACTTTGTTGCAAGGAATATGTTCTCCCTCTTCGACGGGTTGGCCTGAAACCACCTGCCCAAGAGGTCCTCATTGTCGCCATAGATGTCGGCTATATAACGATTAGGACGCCTTGTCCACAAATTCTCCTGGAAGAAACATACCACTGTCCCAGAATGTTTCGCCGAGCCCATATGCAGTATCCAGGAAAGCAAGTCGTTCACTATCTGGCTTCACCGTGCCATAGAAGGCGCTCAAGCCCATGAGCCCGAGTCCTAGACGAGGAAGTTCGGGGCCATTTTTGCCCAGCTTGGCGGTGGGGAGGGGAGACATGCTGCAGTTTATGTCTTTTGGTTATAGTCCTGAGTTCTAGTATATCTCAATGACCACAGCTACAGAAAATCTGTGGCGATGCGGATGTATCAATGGGATGCTTCCCCCTTTTTAACTCCAGCTTTCGGCAAGATTGCGTCAATACCGGAGATAACCATCACTCAACCCCGCATAAACTCCGTGGATCTACGAAGCCCAGCCGAGCATCCGAATCGGACGCTGTGTTGGGTACAGTACATCATAGGGCAATAGTGTATTGAATGGCTGAAAGAAACGTGCAAAATTATGAGAAAATCCTGACGCGTGCCATATAGGTCATCCGTGCAATGCTATTTTGGCCTCTAAAACGCAGTCTCCCAGCCTTGGAGAACGCCATACACGGGTCAGCTTAAGTCCTGCTTTTTGGAAAAGCTTACTCCATTGAGATTCTGTCCGTTCCAGCCCGTTCACGGCAAGCCACATTAGGAGATCCAATTCAACGTCCCGGAGCTCAGGCTCATGCTCAGGCATGACCCGATCAACAATAAGCAAAGTCGATTGTTCCGGGTCCATTGCGGGCACGATCTGTCGGAAAATATGCTCGGCTTCGCTATCAGACCAGTCATGAATAATATGACGAAACATGTAAATTGATGCCCCTATATTGTTCCACTGATTAGCAAGCAGCTAAACGCGTCCCGCAATACACACCTTGGACAGGTTGGGGGGTGAAGCAGTCGTGCCCCATCGCTTCAATGCCATCTGGAAGGCGGGGGGTCCCTTCTATGGTGGATGGGAGATCCTGCAAGATGAGTCGGCCCGAATGATTAGGATAGTGCTCCTTGAAATGTATCAGGTTCTGTCCATGGCCACCCGCAATATCAACAATAAGCGGGTGGCTAGGTTCAAATTCGCTGTTGCCCAGCTTCTCCGCTGGTGGATATATTTCAAACCATGCAAATGGAAACCACTGTTGCTCTGCAAACATATACTCGTCAAATGATTTCTTGAGCTCTGGTTTTGTCTCCATCATGTCAAAGACATGGTTAGTTCCATATGTAAACCTTGATAGACTTTCTTCTAGTTTTCCAGTAGCAGCTGGCAGTCCTGGTCCTTGCATGTAGTCCACTAGCCGCCCCGCCTAAGTTGTGTTAGATAACCACAAATAGGGATATCGGTATGATGTAACTCATACCATTGGAAAGAATAAGTCATATCTGATACAAAGTCACTACGTCAGGCTTTAGTCCAATTGCGTAATGCTCACTTACGTCGCCTTCACTGCAGCAATCGAGCCAGACTGGACGAAGAAAAGTGTTCTCTCATTCGCTGTATACTTTCCTTGTACATTCTCATCGCATAGCCCAATAACTGCTAAGAACCGTAGGATGCGTGTAATGAATGTTGGATCATCTTTTGTCTCGGCTGCTATCTCCAATGGCCGGACTGGCGTCCCGTTAGCTGAAGCAACAATCTGAAGCCAGCGTTTTTCTATTGCAATCCGAACTACTATATTTTGTACCATCTCAATCATTCGGTTAGTTTACATAGCAGTTACATCAGACCAGTATTCTTGCCTGCATAGTAATCCTCTTCATTGTATCAATAGGAGTCTCCACTGCGCGCTGAAGGCGACGAACTTCCTCGAGCAGCTGCTGGTGAGTTGTGTAGTTCTCACTTTCTTCTGCCAACAGGATCTTCTGGATAATATCAAGCTGTTTAAGTGCCTTCATGACTGCTGATCCTAGAGTTTGATTCTCAAGGGCTATCGTATGAGGTTTATGAGTAATATGTAGAGATTTACCACAAACCCCAGAGATGCGAGCTTATATGTCTATCTCACAAGGGTAGCACCGTCGATATCACACTTTTACAATGCCTTGCATCCCATCGTCGGTAGATTCATCTGAGGTAACATCCAGGTAGCCTCCTAGCGTTGCACATATTGATTGGGTTTTCTGCCGTGTTACATTGATGTGTTCGGGTTGTAATTTCCGAATTCTCGCTTGATAATACGTATATGCTATTGCCATATCATGCCCGCTCGAGCTCTGCTGTGGACTTCTGGAAGATAAAAGTTGGTTTTTTATTATGTGCAACATATATCCTGTCAGAGACACCTACCACCGTCTTATTCGCCGACACCGAGGTCGTCTGATGAAGTTTGTCGCACCTGCTTACGACATAGGAAAGGATACAGGGAAGTAGAAGAAAACTAAGGAGGAACATAGCCAAGAGGAAGAAAGAGAAAATAGAGAGTAAACAAAAAATATTACTAATGTTTGATGTTTGGATCGCGATTGGGCCTGAAACACTACGCCAACCCAACCCCCACACCCCCTCTTCTCGGAAGAAAAAGAAATAAAAGAGAAGAATGGAAGCTATCAACGTCCGTAGGAAAATGCGTTCATTCGCGCCAGACTCGACAATGGAGGTACGCTATCCACAAGGTACTGCGACTGACTTGATTCCTAAAAGCATATATAAATTGTAATAGCTACTGAGGTATATGGGAATCACCGAAGTATATCAGACAACGGACCTCTGTAAGAAATACTACTACTCTTTAGTTAACTCAGCTGGCTAAAAAGTGCCTCCTATGGCTTACAGGGTGAGTAGTTATTTGGTACCTACATGATTCTGCCAGTAGATCTCAAAACATCACTATCCCCTGTCTTCTTCCCCGGTCAACTTCAATCATCGAAGGCATATTTAAAGTCATCCACCACAAGCGTCACATTCCCCGTCACCTCTTCATCCGTCCCGGCCTTAGTGACAGTGAAAGTGATTTTGTTAATGTCCTCAAAATCTTCGGTATTGACTTCCTGCAGCCTTCCCAATTGATTGTAGTGGACAATCTTAGGAGTGGGTTCAATGCCCAGCTCATTACGCGTAGAAGCATTGATCAGAATGCTGCAAGGGACCGTCTTCTTGTTTCTTTTGTTTTTGTTGTCCGGCTCTCCCTTACTATCCTTTTTGCCTTTCCCTCTGCCATTCTTATTATCTCCATTGTCGCTTTTGATGCTGCATGCAACATAGACAGACTGCGCGGAGAATTTGTCACTTTTGTTGGTCCTGGTCATGTACCCAAATGACTTGCCAACCTCCCGTGGGCCAGAGAAGAGAACCCTTTTGCTATTCCATTTGGCATTCGAAACTTGAACTTCGGGTCTCCCAACGGACCAATCCTCACTGTAGTTGAGGGCTTTGTATTCGCTTTCTTGCAAGCGACCCAGCTTCAGGGATTCGTACTGTCGTCTTGTTAGCAAGCTTTCTCGGACAGGCAATAATACTAACACCGCTGGTGTATTGTAGAGACATTGACAGCGTGGCAAATGGAAGGAGCGACACAAGTGAGAACTTCATGATGCTTAAGTCCGGACCTGGAATTGACTTGTCGATTGATCACGCAGGTTGGCGATGGATGATGGACGTGAAATAGTAAAACGGCGCTCGTGGTATTTATAGATTTTAGAAATCGCGAAAATATTGACAATGGCTACCCGTATTGTGTTTGGGGGCTCATGTCTTTTCTACAAAGGCGCAAGGGTGCATTTCTGATTTGACTCGGTTAAGACCGCGGTCTCATGAGTCCTCCTACTAGTTCCGAGGTCATCAATATTGGTGTCGCAGGTCCTGGTGCTTTCCCTTACGTCTCTATTGGAATTGCACCAGAGTAAGGGGCCAAGGATTATTTTCCTATGACTTGCTGGGCTAAACTCCATCCGTATTTTGTGCACAGTACGTCCCTTAATTTGTCCACAAGGGAAGATAATTAGTTCAAAATGGCAGCATGACACGGAAAATGACAGAGCACTGCATTGCGCACACTTTTGTCATTGGATTTCGAAGACAATGCAAGACTGCTTGCCTTTTGAAAGAGCACTGAAATCTTCATGATAGAGTCAATCCGTGTATATTTTTGGCATTCTCGAGTGAAACTGCGCTTGATAAGTTGCGATCAACTTCTGGGAGGTATCCTTATCCTTCCAATGGGAACTACGGCAACAATTAGTCAAGAACTTTTTATTGTCAAAATGTTAACAACGGGTTGAGTGAGGTCTGTGACAAAGCAGTATGCCACAGTTATCTGTCAACGTCACTGCTACTGTTTACGGATATAATCATAGGACAGTGTATTCTGTAACCCAGGTAAAAGCCATTGGTTGTTCTCTGCTACGTATTACTGTGTGTGTGTGGTTTGCTTATTGAGTTCCACTAAGGTGCTCTGGTATTCGCGAGTGCTGTAATGGGTTTGTTTAAACATAATGGCATAGAAGGCCGAGGGGCGGTCATTTCTTATGTTGTATCTTTCAGTCATTGAGGTCGTCGCCCCCAATGAGAAACAATTAATGGCTTGCATAGTTTAGCCGCTCAGCCGTTGGAAGAAGCAGATGTTCCAGCAACCATAGCGAGGATTTAGCCATGAAATTTCCCCACATTCACTTTCCGGGGAATTTATTTCCCACCGATATGCACTTTTCATCTGTTATTTTAGATAACTAGTTTGCGAAACCGTCCCAGATGACCCTCTGGACATCAATATGCGCACAGGACAATGGCCTTGCTGCCAGACCTTTCAGGCCTGAGCGATGATGAGTTACTTTCTACTGAGGTTTGAGCCTTATATTTTCAGGCAGTTGATATGAAAGGAGCAGCTCTCCAGCGCGTAAGTACATCCTTCCAGGCACATTTCCATAAAGGTGTTAATTTTCCTTGTTTTGGATAGAACAGATGATGCGTACCTGTGTTTTTTGAAGTGTAGCATTGTCATATGCCTGAAGAAGCAGTTGGCACAGAACACTCTAATCGATATCTGTTTCTAATTTCACTTTGATTGAGAATTATATTGCTAATGTTACATATTGATGACTATATCACCTGCTCCAGATCCCCTTCTTCCATTTCAACCAGAAGATACTTTTGCATCCGGTTTTGTTCTTTACCCCCCTCCATGTTGTTACTCCATGGTTTCTATCCGATGATGCTTGGGAAAATGATGTTAGATGTGTTCTTGGCAGGATGGTTTCTGAAAGTAACCTTGTGGCACCCATCCGTAAGCTGGAGCTCAGCCAGCTGGCAAAATTTTTGACTCCCCTTACACCCAGCATCGTGCATTTTCTGTCTCCACAAACATTGGACAGTTTCCAAGTCCCAATCATTCAGTCGGTTCTGACGGAGACAATTTTGCATTGGGACTCGTTAATGAATAACGGTGGACTTGATGCGAGTCACCAGCGGCCCAGCTGAACATGGACTCAACAATAGACACGACGGTCATATTATATTATACTTAGCCTTTCAGTAATGAGATGAGACAATTTGCTGATTGTCGTTACTAAACACACCAGATTTGAGCAACCTCCTGCATTCTTCTCAGAGCTCAATGTTTCTTGGAGATACTAGACTTCGGTAAATTTCAACCTCTTTGTATTGGTACGTACTCCGTTTTTGAGTAGCGAGATACGCATACCTCTCTTCGAGTATGAGGCTAGATTGGACCAACACCAAAGCGGCGTCATTTTTTAAGTCGGGGAACCGAATTCCCTCAAGGAGCTAGAATGACCCTCAGCCGAGGTACATGAGCAACAAGCGGAGATGTCAAAAAGTATACCCGAGAGATGTTTTGAAAGTCCTTTTTGCGCAGTGATTTGATACGCTGCACCTCACTCCAAATTATGTTTGTCATTCGTTTCTCTCCTTCTAATCCTTACATCGCCTACGCTATTATCGGTGGTTGGTTCCAATAGTTTTCCGTGAAAGGGTCCTGCCCGAATGACTGACCTATTCAGTGCCTCCATCTAGCTATTTGATCGGTTAGAACGGAGACAGCCCTGTTAGCTCCCCCGCTAAATTACAAAAGGTGGGGGATATTTAGGAGCTCGCTGGCTTCTACTTCTCTTCATGTTTTTGATTGTCGCTTACTGATTTGCCTCGCCTTACAGTGCAATTTTTCTCTCAAACTCACAGGGTGACCGCCGATCCTATCCTGTGCCCCGTTCATAGTGCGAAACCACAACCTAGCTTAGAGCGACGGCATACTTGAATGACGGGCTGGATTGGATCTGGGACCGACGAGGACCCAATACGTGTGACCTTTCGCAATCATGACCCATTGAATCCAAAACACTTCAGGGCCAGCACAAAATGGGCCGCCACCATGCTCATGGCTTTCTCAACATTTACAGTTGCCTTCGCAAGCTCAGCATATAGTGGAGGCCAAGCTCAAGTAATGAAAGAGTTTGGCCTTTCGGAAGTTGGGGCTACTTTAGGCATGTCTTTATACGTTCTGGGTTTCTCAATAGGCCCAGTATTCTGGGCACCGTTATCTGAAATATTTGGACGTCGACCTGTTTTTATAGTCAGCTTCGGGGTGTTTACCATATTCAATGCTGCTTCTGCAGGTGCCAGGAATGCGACTTCGCTCCTCATATTTCGATTTATAGCAGGGTCATTTGGTTCCTCTCCTCTGTCCAACGGGGGTGGGGTCATATCAGATGTATGGGATCCCAGCTTTCGTGGTTCAGTATCAACATTTTACGCTGCTGCACCATCCATGGCCCCTGTTATTGCACCACTTATGGCTAATTTCGCTGCTCCTGAGATAGGCTGGAGATGGATACTTGGTATCTGCTGCGCTCTGTCGGGAATTATCTGGATCCTTGGTTCCCTTGTGCCGGAGACCTACGAACCAATTATACTGCAACGCCTAGCAAAGAGACTAACCAAGGAAACTGGGAAAACTCATGTTAGTATTTTGGACGACGTGAGCCAGACACAACGCGATAGAATGCGTCATCTGATAAATAAATCGGTTCTACGCCCTTGGCAGCTTCTTTTCTACGAACCCATATGTCTCCTGTTTGCCATCCTCATGGCAATCGCCTATGGGACTCTCTACTTGACATTCCCTGCCTTCCCCTTCGTGTATGGAGATATAAGGGGCTGGAGCCAGGGCATCTCAGGGCTCTCTTTTCTTGGCGTTGGAGTGGGCCAGATATTCGGTCTTCTATATTACGTCTGGGACAACAAACGATACAACAATGTCGCTAAAAATTCTCCAAATGGCCAGGCTCCACCAGAGGCTCGTCTCCCTCCATGCCTAGTGGCGACTATAGCTCTACCAGGCGGGCTGATCTGGTTCGCTTGGACAAATTCACCGAATATCCATTGGATAGTGTCACTTCTTGCCACGGTGCCCTTTGGCTTCGGGCTGATAACTCTGTTTCTCGTGACCATCAACTACCTACTGGATGTTTATACCATATATGGTGCATCTGCTGTTGCTGCTAATACAATTTTTCGCTCGCTTCTGGGCTTTGCATTTCCCCTCTTCACGCGGAAGATGTTTGAGAACCTGGGAATCCACTGGGGATCTATGGTCCCCGCGTTTCTAACATTAGCATGTTTGCCATTTCCGTTTATTTTCTATAAGTACGGGGAGTCTATAAGACTGAAATGCAAATACGCTGCTCATAGTGCTAGGATGGCTGCTCGGATGAGAGGCTCTGGAGAGGTTGGTGGACCGTGACTGTTCGTTAGGCGCTCGACCCTGTTGCTAGCTAGCGAGTACTTGCTCGCTTGATGCGGCATATTACTTGTCTTTCGGGTAGAGGAATCTTTGTCTTTGATACAAACTGCTTTGTACTGAAAATAGATGCCCGCCCACTAATCATAGGCCAGTGGTCACGCCGCTCGCCTAGCTTGTTGACCCACACTTTGTATGGTAGAAAGTCTCCACAGGGATAATTCCTAAATTGCTTATGAATTCGGAGGTTTTCGTCTCTTAGATTGACCAACAATAAACACCGGATTTTATAGCATTTGAGCTCCCAGCAAGTTGAACACATTCATGCTGCCTTGCCCAAGTAGGCCTATGTGGTAAAACCAAACTTGGTGCTCTCCAATAATTAACAGCAACGTTTACTTTTATGAACTCTTTCGTTCGCCTTATAATGTAAGAGTGTAGGTTGATAATGCGGCAGGGTCTTGAAATTCTTTCTCTGCTACGCGCGATATCCGCCGATGATCTCCATTTTACATAGTGACGGGGCCCATACTAGAACCAACTACCTCCACCCTTGCATCTTCTCAGTAATCTCGCGTACGCAGTATATCGTCAGAGCGGTAAACTCTATCATTTTCGATCCAGTAATCCTAGCGTTTCCGCGGGACGCAATACAGTATCTCAACGAGTTTTCTGTACGTTTTAATCAGATAGCTCGAAAACTATAGTGCCTCGCCATTCTAGTAGCCTCTTCCTCGTGTAGCCAATCTGGAGACAAATGGATCTCTCTGTTGATCAAGGTCTGTGCACTGGCAACTAAGGTGGGTTCGCAGTGGAGCTGAGCGCCCTGTCGATCGAAATGCCTACTAAGCCGACGTAAGAACATTTCTCCCAAGGGAGACTAATACTTACATGCGCACAATTCCGGGGTATTATAACTTACTCTACGACCCAATCGTTTTGGAAGAGTCATCTGACAGTCTAATACTATGATAAATGATCGAGATACAAGACATAAGTGCGGCCAAGACAATCAAATTTATGCGAGAAGCCCCGCTTGGAGAGGGCAAGTTCTGCAAGGACGATACTGCGTAGATTCTAGATCTTTGGTTACTGCCAATTTAGATGGCTGGGACCTATAAGTGTTAAGATATTCCAATTTAGTACGTGAAAAGTAGTCCCCACTGAGGCAGGCGCAAGCGTCTCATGTCAAGTTCTCCGCGACAAGCGCAGGAAATAGTAAGTGCTATGCATATGTTTCGATTTGTTGAACTCAAAAAACGGTTCCATTTCATCCTTTTCCCATGTTGGACGCTTTCCTGATAGTCTTTTCACTGTTGTCTACCGGTTCATAATTTACTTGTTTTTCTTTCATGACTTAGTGCAAAGAGCTGTTGATATCAAAAACTCAAACACTCATCACCTGTCAAAATGGCCGCAACCATTCTCGACTTCTTCGACGCATATGTCTTGCGTGGCCGAGCTCCAGACACACATGGTCTGTCCGACCGACAGGATCGCATCTCGGAAGACAGCCTATGTATACCACTGCGGCCAGGAGGCAAGCTTTATAACCTAATACAGAAGGTCCATTGCCTGCATTGCAGAGACCGCCAAGAGTCGGATTTGGGTGCACGAAATATTTTGCAGGCGGTTCACATATGGCACGAGCTTGACAACTGGGAGCAAGAGGAAGAGCCAGACCCAGATCATTACAGGGTATATAATTCTTATAAATCTGCAATATTTATATGGATATACTTTATCCTATATCCGGGTGATATTGACGGATGGAAGGCACGACAGGCTCTGCAGAATATTCTAACCAACGCCGCAAGAGTTGAGTCCGAAGAACTCCTACCATTTCTTGCTATTCCGCTATTCTTCGGTGGGTTATCTGCCCTTGATCCCGAAGATCAGAGTGCGTTAGATGGCCAATATGAGCGTGTTATGCGATATACTGAACAAAAGAAGTTGGAGGAGTGGTGGCGTATCGTGCAACGGCAGTGGATGGAATACAATGATGGAATTAGGTCAAACTGGGATTGGGTGAGATAATGCAAATAGAGTTAACAGCCCTATCGGTGGTGTTCTTCTTCACAAAACAAACAAATAAAAATTGCTCTTCTAGGTCTTCTTCTGGAAAGAATTCTAGCGCCCATCATAATGCAGAGCACATAATTTACTTGCAGACCAATTTCTGCTGGATAGACGGCCTGCTTTTCTGATATAGAACTCTGCTAGTTTTATTACCGGTAGAACTTGAGGTACCTTTTCGACCTACGGAGGCATCTGCAGAGGCTAGTGGTTCTTTCGGGCCTACGTCCGTATCTAATATTATAATGAATAATGGTTATCAAAGCTGCCCCTGAAACTACTATATAAACTGCCTACATTTGACATCTAGAAGCGACGATTTATAAAATCCATTTCTTAATTATTTGGAAGCTACTTTTAAATTTATCTACGGTGTTTTTACTAATCTATCTCTGCTTTCTATATTCTCTACTATAGGTTTTCCTGCTGTCTATATTTCCTTTCTTACCCGTAGCAAACGCTATAATAGCGCTTTAGAGAGGCTTTCAAACAATTAATCTTACAAAAAATAAATAAATAGTCGGTTCTGCTCTGAAAGATTAGATCTAATATAATATTTATATATATATTTCCAAGAGTACATAGATTGCTGTCTTCTTATTTTGGTAAGCGGTGACTGATTAGAAAAGACAGGATCGGCGGTAGATGATCACTACTTCATATGGCACAAAATTGGTCTGCAACTAAATTATGCGGTCTGTCTTCCAAGTTCTGATGGACCCAGAATTTAATGCCGCTTGTGGAATCCAGGAGTCCGACTGTCCCGTTAATGACACAATGTCCAAAAGATAGGCCGACTACTAGTGGGAACAAAGCCAAACCATATTGCCTACGCAGTATTCACTAGAATGATAGAAGAAGATTGCCTAATGAAGCCCTCACCTACTAGTAAACGCTATGGCGTTGCGCTTTGGTTTCGAAATCGGAAGGTCGGAGCATCCCTCAAGACGCCGTCCATGCTTAGCGCCGAGACTAGTTCGAATATTTCATCCAATGCTAACAGCATAATAGTATGAAAGGCCCATATTCCCCGCACCAGATTGCGACAGAGCCTCTGACATCAGCAGAACATGTGGATGGTAATCTGCTGTACCATGGTCTTGGCTATCGCTTCCGTTCGTAGCACAATGCATGCCGGAGAGAATGTTTCATACGTTATATGAATGCACCAAGATTGATGGTAGATCTGTGCGCTTTTAATTGTTAGGTGCCTTGGTCGGATGTCAGGTCCAGACCAAAGCGTCACTACGGATATACTCGCTCGGATGGTAATCGTGGGGAGGGGTTTTAACCAATACCAAGACATGTGACGCTCGGTTAGTAGGAACGGGAAACTTTTCCGGGTTTCTGGACAAATAGAACCCTCCCTCCCAGAGGTAGATTTCTCAAGAACACCCTAAGGCGTCGTCGAAGCCCATCCTACTCCAGGAAAAAGATATCACGTTTCTCCAGCAGCCCGGCGTTGCTGCTCAACGAAATTGCAGGTGCTGTCTTCGTCCCACTTCCCTGTTATAGACAAAACCGATAGGCATGACTAGCGGAACTCTCCTCGAGCTAGTGACAGTTTCTAGGCTTGGATGGTGTGTCGATATAGGATTACCCCAGGCCCTAGATAGCAGGGTGGCGTTGCGCTAGGCAGGCATGAAAGGCATTCCGATCCCGTTGTCGGTAAAGTTACATCGTAAAGACGGGCCAAGAGAAGACACTAACTGGTCTAAGACAGAAGCAATGCATTCGCCTCTCCAGCAACCAATAAGATATTTTTATCTGTCAACATCATAGCGTCGGTTCCGGTTGTTGGCGCTCAGAGACTTCCCGACAAGAGGCCTCAAGGCAGCATCATCTCGGCATCCTTGCCTTTATTATCCAGGGGTCAAGGGAGGGGAAAGTTAATCTTATCTCATGGCTAACTGTTCCTGGTGGCGTTTCATGGCAACTTCTCTATTAGATTTAACGTCTGGCGTTTTTGTATGTTCATAGATGTCGTTAAAAGGGCGATATATGATAGTCAACGTGATATACAGCAACGAGCGCCCTGCGTAGATCATATCGTAGTGCGTTCTCCAGACTCCACGCCACGTCATAAAGTTGCAGTGCATATCAAGACATGATATGACGTTCGCTTCCCTCCGAAGAGCATAAAATATCAGGGTTGATAAGACGATTGACCTTTCAACGAGCGCCTCCCCGCATTTCACGAGATGCCCGGGGCAGGAATTGGTCGAACTTGGGGAAAAATTGGGGCAATCGCCCCGTAATGATCATGCAAGTGGAATATAGCATAGCCGTGATGGCCCACCTGCCAAGGATCCATCACATTCCCCCCTCTTCGCCAGATAGCCCCACTTAATCACCCCATGGTCGTGCTTGGGACTCGCATCGAGGGTTTAAAAAGTCTCCAGACGGTCCTCACCTCCTACGTATTTTCAGGAGCATATTAAGCCAAAGCAAGCCGTGACATGAGCGTAGTCAGAACATCGATCCATGCGGACTTCGACGACATACTGAAATGTCATTCCTCGCGCTTCCATCAGAGGTTGTCCTCGACATAGCAGACGCCGTCATCCCTCTCCGCGACATCAACGCCCTTAGTCAGACCAACCGCAAACTGCACCGATTACTAGACCCATATCTATATCAGCAAGCCCTCACGCGAAACGACGGTGAAATATTCATTGCTTCCCTAGAACGGGACTCCCACGGTTTGGCCCGCCGACTAATCCGAGAGGCATCACGCGTGAATTTCTCATGGACGGCGTTCAGAGCGCGGCAGAAAAAATACGAAAATTACAAGACTCTGCGTGCTTTGGAAGCCAAAGAGCAGAATCATGACATTAACCAGGACGGCCCCTTCAATGGGTATGAATTACTATCCACAGCTATCGACTTTCGAGACAGGACATGTGTCGAGGTCTTGCTGGGTTGGAAGGGCGACGAGCTTGCATCGAATGCAACCTCCAGAGGTCATGATTATGTCTTGAGGGCAGCCGGTTGCGGATACATTGAGATCCTGCAACTGCTCATTGAGCGAGGTTTCCCTCTTGACTGCGTTGTCCACAACTGGAGTCCATTATTTGCTGCCGTTTATAATGGGAGGGTTTCTGCAGTGAAACTTCTCCTGGAGGCCGGAGCATCGGTTCATCAAAGAGACAAGAAAATGGGCTGGACCCCTCTCGCGTGGGCACTTGATCCCGGGGCTATGAATCGTGATAAGCAGTGTCATTGCTGTCGATTCAATTATTTTTACCGGCCCGATGGCCAGGAAGAGATGGTTAATTTGTTATTGAAGCACGGAAGTGATGCAAATTTCTGCGACAGAGACGGCACAACTTTGCTGCAACTAGCAAATAATACGTACTCCGGGACAGTGGTGAGACCTCTTCTAGAGGCCGGTGCCGATTTGGCTTCTCAACAAGAAGACGTGCGCCACACTGTGTTTTTACACGCCTGTTCAGATAAAGACCAGGACTTGGTTGGTTACCTTCTTGACAGGCATCGGGACCATATTCTGTCTGTTCAGTCCCATCATTGGAAGGGACGTCCTTACGGGGTCTATTCTCCTGGGCTTAGGCATGGAGTCGTCTCTGGTGACTACGAATTGGTAAAGACAATGCTGGAGTGGAGAGCAGACCCCGATATTGTCGACGAGAGAGGGGATACCCCGCTCATGCTGGCCATGCGTTCCACTACGGCCGATGTGGCACGTATTGTTCGGATACTTGTCAGGCATGGAGCAGACCCGAATGCGGTAAACAAGGACTTTGAAACACCGCTTCAACTTGCCATGGTGAACAGAAACCGATCCTTGGTAAAAATCCTTCTCGACAGCGGTATTGATATGAGCAAATACAACGACCCGATAACGACCGTGAAGATATTGCATACTGCAATTATCACTGGTCACGGAGCAATTGCGGAGCTACTTCTTAAGCGGGATCCGCTTCCTACAACACCGGCACTAAAGCTAGAGTCTCCCATGACGGTCTGGCCAAGCAACCGCGCCCTGTACGACATAGGATCCAAAGATGGAGGCATTGCTACCTGAAAGAAGCGCTGAGCCTCATCCAAAAAGAAGATAATATCTTTCTTGCACCATTGTCATTGACGAAACATACTGGTAATGCGCCAGGCCTGTCCATTCCAGTCTGTATAGGTTCTACACGGCTGATAATAAGGCGATAAAAGGCCCTCCTACCTGGCTCAGAGGATATGTCTCGGCACAGATGCCTCCATCCTTCCCGGTCTCAATGCCCAATGATCGTTTACAAGCCAGATTTGTTGGTAAGGGTGCACATCAAATTACAGTGTTTTACAAGAGTAGTCATACACGAACGCACATATAGTCCCCAAATCCATTCAATGTAAAATACCTAACTAACTACATATCGTCTTGTTGACACCACATCCACCCGTAACCATGCCATCAGTGCTGAACCACCTAAAACTTATGAGGGAGGTCCACCAGATGAGAGACCACCCGACGGCTTCGAACCAGAGGGGGATCCACCAGAGGGCATTGCACCACCGCCATTCACACTGTCGCCGGAGTGGCCAGACACCGCGACACTACCGCTTGAGGTCCACTCATAACTGTAAGCTGGGGAGTACGTGGCCGACTGGTTGACGGCGATCGTTACCCAGCCGAGAAGACCATCTGAGAGATCATCACCCAGATAAACGTAGTTTATAACAGGATCAGAAGTAGTACCCGCAGTCTCATCAGAAAACACTCGGTCTTCATCGTTCGTCGTCAGTGTGACATCGTTTGTGTTATATGGCGAGGTAGCCTCGACAGCGTTAATCAGATCCTGGTCCCAGAAAAGTTGCCCAATGTGTGGAACAGTACCACCACTAAGGGTGTTGTTCGCCAGAACAGTAGCATTCAGATGTGCCACAACGTGATGATGGGTAGTCCGACCAGAATAGTGTCCAGGGAACAGGGTCTTGAAGGTCACAACACCATCGTCATCGGTAGCCCCGACTCCCCGAAGGAATGTGGTCTTCATATTATTTTGATCGTTGGAATTGCCGTTCCCCATTGCAACTAGCCCAGAGTATACCCCTGTAGCATTACAGTTCCATATATCTGCAAAGAGCTTGGGGATGGGCTCGCATGTTTCAACATCGACAAACTGAAATTCCAAGGTCACGGGCACACCGGGTTGGTCCTCCAGCACATCAGTACGCAAATACTCGCCCTTGACAAAATAAGGACCAGTTTCACCCTCGGGGTTCAATGTGCAGGTGTTGCTGGTACCGAATATTTCCGACTCAGGCGTATCGAGCGTATAGCCGGCCGAAGAAAGGTGAGTGGTATTTAGCACATCTTCAGTGTCGCGGGCTGCAAGCTTGCGATGCAAGTTGGCTAATTCAGCTCGACGAACTAATGCGCGGGCATTCAGTCCACTCTCCTCAAACTTCACGGCACATTTCTCAAGTCCGCGACGCATGTTCGCCTTGTAGGCCAGGAGGTCGCGCGTGGCATGTTTCTCTTGTTGTCCTGGGTGTGCTCGCACAAAGGCAGAGCAACCCAAAAGGAACATGGAAGCAATAATGTTGGGGCGCATTTGAATATCGGTGCAAGCAGAATATGGAAGTAATAAAGTATCCTGGTTGTGAATAGACATTTTTGGGTGGGGGGAAGGGAATGGAGTATAAATAGACTGCTTCTCGCTCGTTAGTCCACTAGATCTAGACCTCTATATCTAGCTCATTTTGCCTGAGCCTAGGTACTTCCACCTTGTATTAGCTTAATCACTCCTCGAACCATTTGTCCAATGGCACAATCAATCCTAAGCACGGCACCCTCCGGCAGGACATGTAAAGAACAACTACATCGTCTATCATTGGTGCATTATTGGCATCACAAGCATCTTTTCCACTGCAGGACTCCAGTCCGGTGTTTCAAAGTAGATAAGCCGGGGTGCCGGGAGGACAACAAGGAAAGAGCCGTGCCATAGTCGTAACGGCATGACGAGTCCATCCATCACATCTAGAAGATCAGCCATTCCTCCGAGTCCTTGGCTGTGCTTAGATGCCTTGGCATAATTTCACCTGAGTAAAAGCAGGCTTCTGAGAGGTCTGCCAGTGCGGAGGTCGGCTTTAATGAACGCTAAGTCATGAGCGGCGTAGTAGCGTCTGCCCTAAAGTGGGGTATGTATACGTTTGCTCTCAGCCCCGAAGACCATGAATGCCGACACATGCAGCCTCTCGAACAAAATTGTTGCAGATATATGGAATGTACGGTCGACCTGGAGTAATCAAAGCCACTTGGCTGGGAGTAATTTGTCTTCGTTGTAAATTATCCACGAAACGTCTCTTGGGTCTCTACTGGCCACTAACAGCAATATTCCCTGTGGCTACGGTAGACAGTCCGAATCGTCCTTAGAGCTAGTTCTGGATGTAAATTGGCTTAGCCCCGTCACATAATACTGTTTCTCATGGGGGCTACGGCGGGGAACAGGCCAGCAACCTTACTATCAAAAAGATCCTACATGATGCTCCTTGCCTACGTATATACCACAAACATTTATTAAGCTGGAGATGCCCATATGCCATGCACAACAGCCACTGGGGACAATTTCTGTCATGGGTACATCATGTGAATGGCCTAGTATGTTCCCGAATGCGATACAGCCAATCATCCAGCTCCTGCAGAACAGACGTGAAATTTAAGCAAACAAACAGCCCAAGACATCCTCAAAAATCCCGACGGTATATGGCAGTTCCGAGGCACATGTGAGGCCCCTGTGGCTTCTACCTCACTAAATAGTAACTAACGCGGCGTACATATGCTGTTTACGCAACGTACGCTACGACATTACTCTGCACGGAGAAGATGGTTACTCTTAACCCAAGTCCAGAACAACGATGTTTAGTGTACATCTTCTATAGATGACAATTGTAGTATCATTATCTATCATTTTCTGTGGCATCTAAGTGAGAATACTGTGGATATAGGGCCAAAAAAAAAAAAAGCTTCTGGCCACTTACACTTACTGCAGTCTCTCGTTGCCTCCCTGCTTTCTTCAACGTCTAGGACATGAATTACCCGGTTCCATAGCCTTCAAGAGGTTTTAGTAGGGCCTCTCTGGAGACAAGTTGGTCCTCTACGCTGAACTCCATGCGAGAGAACGAGCCCGTGGACATCATAGTTCATTAGTATCAAAAAGCGCAATATAACTAGATTCTCAGTCGGTTATGGCTGTCAATCAGGTCTCCCTTTTCTACATACCATGCTGCAACTCAGTTGAGTATAAAAGGTTATCGTGTGGATGTAATTATTGTTGTTTACGCAGCTTCATAAGGGCGTGTGGTATCTTAGCCGGGTACATCAGGACCTCAACTTTTTCCGATCCTGTGGACGTCAGGCTGACAAAAGACCGGCATATAGCAATTCATGGTATTAAATATGGGCCTTTAGAAGGCGGTTAAAATTGATTTAACGTGATACATATGAGTAGGAATATCCCGGGTCTTATCGCAAGCATTGTTCGCGTTACAAGCCATTTCTTGAACCCTTACGGGACCTTCCAAAGGTGTCAAGGATCATACCTAGAGTGATTATTTTGTCCCTGAGGCAAAAAAGCCAGCCATAGCAGGATATTTGTTGGTACGGGGAAGTTAGGTAACACTCATTTTTCCTGCGTCGTCTTCTTATATTTTTCCTCGATAATTATGCATGCGATCAACAATCATCGGTACCATCAAGCAAGACAGACAATACGTCAAGCCTTGCAATAATGGGTAAATCGAATAGGCTCAAACGGACCCAGGTCTATCATCATCACTACATATCACTTTCGGAGAGTAAAGGGCCAAGATCCAATTTCGCGCTTGGATTCCCCTTATGAACTCATTAAATAGATGTCTACTCCCTCGTGCATTGAACTAAAGTACACGGTTCTGCACTTTAGCTCAACGATCTTCATGGGCCTCCATATTAGAGGTCGATGAGCTGAGAGCCGGTTCTCGAGGCGAGGGCCCACTGGCCTCGAAGCGAAGGATCCCCCTAACCACCACGTTTATTGCTACTCTATGGCAAAAGCAATCTCGCTACCGTCTGGACTCTCTGTCATTGACTACATTGGGTTGAACATGCCTTCGTCTCGACCTCAATCAGCGACGATCTCGGGACTTTAAGATCCTGCTTCCCCACTCTCATCCAGCTTAAGCATTTTCGAGCCAAAGACACAATTAATTGAAACAATCTTATCCATGTCTCAAAAACATGCTTCTACAAACATACTCTCTGGAGTAGCAATTGATACTTGCAGCTTACCCAGTAGGGCAATGTAGAAGGGTGTAAGCGGTGTGACGCGGCAGAATGAATGATCGCCATCACGTCCGACACGAAAAGAAGAGCACTGTGAGATCATCCTCTCAGCCTTCTTTCCTCTTCCCTTGTTCGCCTCTCCTAAAACCACCTTATACACGACCAGGGGTGGAATCCCTCCCGTACACTTCCAATGGAGCCGTCATTCGACCTCCCGGATTCCACCGACTGGCTCGACACGCCGCTGTCGCTCCTCACGCCTCTCGAGTCCGCTCTCCGTTGCCAGGTCTGCAAGGACTTCTTCGACAACCCAGTCATCACTTCGTGCAGCCATACATTCTGTTCCCTGTGTATCCGAAGGTGTCTGAGCTCGGAAGGCAAATGTCCGGCGTGCAGGAGCTCTGACCAGGAACTGAAACTGCGGCGGAACTGGGCAGTGCAGGAACTTGTCGACGCGTTCCAAAACGCGAGACCAAGCGTATTGGGTCTCGCCAAGCAAGCAACAGCGGAGAAGCGGAGTGGTGAGGGGCCCGTGTCGAAGAAGCGGAAGGTTGGTGATGGCCTCGGTGAAAGTACCGACGAGTTAGAGGGCAGGCGGACGCGCTCGCAAAGTAGAGGCATAACGCGAACACAGTCCGAGACGACCGGGGTGGAGATTGTCGAGGACAGTCAAGATGAAGAATATCTTCCTGGTATGAAATCCCGCAATGTATGTCCTTTGTGCCATTTGGGATCAGGGCTGACTGAAGAAAAGACGATGGGTTGGTCTCATGTCCGATCTGTAATCGAAGAATGAGAAACGAAGCTGTATTCCAGCATTTGGACCACTGTAACGGAGTTCCCCCGAAGCCGGTCAACTTTGGGTAAGATACAACTTGTTCTTCGTGCCGCTATTTAATCTAATCTAATAACTCTGTCTACAGATCTTTGCAGCCTATACAACCACAACCCGCCAAACCACGAGATCGGCTTCCGGCTATCAACTATTCCATTCTCAAAGATACAGTTCTGCGGAAGAAAATGACGGAGTTGGGTATACCAAACTGGGGTCCACGGATCCTCCTTCAGAGGAGACACACGGAGTGGATGAATTTGTGGAATGCTAACTGCGATTCGAAGAACCCAAAGTCTAAGAGAGAACTGCTGCAAGAACTCAGTATCTGGGAGCGGACTCAGGGAGGAAACGCGGCCCCTTCCGCCGAATCCTCTAATGGCGTCATGCGCAAAGACTTCGACGCGTCGGCATGGTCAGCAAGCCATGATAATGATTTTAAGAAGTTGATCGCCAATGCCCGTAAAAGGAGCGATGCATTAGTCCGCACGACAATACCCCAGACATCTGCCGAGGCCAGCGAATCCCAGGAGGCCCCTCAATCCAGCACGCCACTCGAAGCAGTAGATGAAGCCCAGCCCAATGGGGTCTCCACGATAGACCTGACAGGGGTAGAACCTGTCCAGGCTGGAGTCGCGACGTCTCGCCCACCGAGTCAAGGCTAGGTTCGGCGCTTCTTGGTCATGATTGCATCCATAGGCCCGTTTCCGGACAGCAGTTTTGGCCCTGGTCAAACAACTGACGGTCAACTTGCGATCACTGCGCGGCGGCCCCGGAGCCTTCCTCTACCGACATCCGTGACAGCTTCCCAATACTGTCCTGTAAGGCAGCATCCACTACTTGCTCCGAGGCTGCTGCGCGTGCCTCCTCCTTGGCTTTCTGTTCCTGACTGTCTAGCTCGGCCAACTTCTTGCGGGTCTCCTCCGCTTCGGCTTCCTCCTGGGCACGTCGTTCGTTGCTCTCGAGCTCCTGGAGCTCATCGTCGATTTCAGTCTCATCAATCTGAGGACCAGCCTCATTCATGATGTTTCCTATCTCGTCCACCTTCGACATCTCGTCTCGCAATTCGTCCACCACGTCCTCGACCTTGGCAGCACCACCAACTTGGGTGTTTAGCCCGCGGAGGACACCCGTGCTCGCTTCCATAACTTGCACGAATTCCACTTGGTCCGCTGCTTGCTCAATCTTCGAATAAACTTGTTCAAGTTGCGCCAGCGTATCCAGCCTCTGTTGGAGATTGTGTTCCGCCAACTTCTTCGAGCGAACCGCTGAAAGGGCCGAGATCCGGTTCTTGTTATGCAGTGCAAGCTTCGCCGTCGAATTCAGCTCCGAGATCTTTTTCTCCAGCCCATGCACTTGCTTCTCCATCGTTGACATGAGTGATTTGATAGAGGCGACGGTGGTATCTTGCTGGGTGATTTCTTTGGGGGCATCATTTGAGGGCCTGAACCTGATTGTCTGTCTTGTAATTAGCTCTAGTACATACGACGCAACGGAACATATACACACCTTGCCATCGTAAGCGATGGCGCCGCTCTCGCGGGAAAGATATAGCAATAAAATATCAACATCAGCGTCGGACATTTCATTCTGTCCATCGAATACTGCCGCGAACGTATTGACGAAGCTCTCTCTCGAGTAGATGAGATCCGTTCTGGAGGGCTTGTGCCCCATAGCCTTCTTCACGATCCGGTCCGCAGCTTCCTGTGGCAGATGAGCAAACCAACACACGAAACCCCGGGGACAGACCAACATACCAAAAGATTACCCACCAACACCAGCTCCTGCGCCTGCAATCCAGATGTATCGGACCCAAACCCAACGGCGCCCTTCAACTGCTTCATCCCCCAGCTCATGACATTCCACGGGCTCAAAACGCTCGGGTCGATCAGATTCCACTGCGGCTTCCGTAGACTGCCAGGTGTCGTCCGAAACACCTGCACCGGAACCATACTGCGACTGCGAATCGCTTCATCCTACGCCGCAACAGACGCGATCAGCAATCAAACACGCGAGGCTAGGATCACACAGCGACGGTACGATGGGGGAACCTACAAACACAGCTCCAAGCGCGACTGGTCGTCCCCACTCCGGGGTTTCGAGGTCGCGCAGTAACGTCTGGTCGGCATGCAGGACGAGATGGTCAGTTTTTCGGTGGTGGGGGGCCGAAGTGGTGCTGGAACCGCCGTGGGAGGCGATGTGGCCGGCGCGTGCGGCCTTTGTCAGGGCCTGTTCCCATGCTGCGACATTGACGGCGTATCCGTCTGGATTGGTTCTGCGGTGGATGGAGAAGTCGGAGTAGAGAGATGGGAGGCGGTTCCTGTGAGCGGACTTCGTTGAGACTCTGCTAGCTGCAAATATATAAATGGGCAACGAGACGGTGAAGGGCGTACTTTCTGAACGCTTCCAGAGAGAGAATAAAATCGAGAAGTTCGTTCATTGTGGGATCACCGCCAAAGACGTTCTCTCCCTGTTCTATATGTAGGAGTTTGTATCCTGTCTATCAGTGAATTGGAGAGGAGATGGGACGGGGTGTCAACAATGAAGATCGTCAGCGGTTGCTGAGCACCACTCTTATCGATACGGAGGATCACGTGAGGTACTTCGGCCTAGGCCGTGGAGCAGAAGCTTAGGGGCCCCTACAAGAAACAAGTTTGACACACTATACAGAAGAGAAATGGATTCCTCGAGTCTATTAGATATAGTAAGATCCTATACGCCAAATGAAGTTCGAACCCCTAAGCTCGTTCAAAATCGTCATTCGCAGGGTTATTATCGTCTCCCGTCACTTGGCCCGGGTTGAGACCGCCAGAATCCAAGGGATTAGCGATGAGAGACCGACGGTTCTTGCGCTTGTCTAATTGCTCGCTTGTTTCATCGGTCTCCATGGTACCAGCTGTAACCGTTTCATCGCTCGTGTCCAACCCTCGAGCTCCAAGATACTCCACCTTCACGGCATGTCGTAAGTTGTCAATGAAGGTCTGCACGTCAGGCATCATGAATACGCCGTCATTGTCGAGTACATCAGCATAGAGACGCTCTGCCTCCTCTAGACTCGCTGAAGCGAGCGCAGGCTTTCCGAGTCGCAGCCATAGGTCAGCAGCAAGCACAGACCACATCCCTGCTTTCCGACGACGAGCGCCCCATCGTACACCAGGGATCGGGTTTCGGGATGCATAGCACGCGGATATTCTCTCGCTGAACAGGCCCTGGCCAATTGGTCCGACTAGTCCTAGGTCCATGGCCCGCATGGCCCACCGCGTCGCGCTCTCAATGGCCGAGCCTCCCCGAGATTTGAGTAGCTCCAACGCCAGAGTCAAACAGCGGAGACCATTGGGGGCATCAGAGCATCGTGTAAGGTAGGAGTAACAGGCAGTATCGATCATCTGGTCCACACCCTCAAGTTTCGTTTTCGCTGGCATGGCAAGTGGGTTTAACAGCATGCTAACCGCGCACATTTCATGAACCGCGGCGTGGTACCTCCATGCTTTGTCATTTGCGTAGTCCGACCTAAGGAGCTCATATGTGGAGGCGGACAGTTTCCAATCACGTAGCATGAAAGCAAAATCGGCCATCTTCCGCAAGAGAGCTTCCGGCGAGTCTGGTTTGTAGAAGCCTTGAGTGCCGTCGTAATTGCCGCTAACTCCACCCCCAGACCCAAGGCTGGATCGAGAGCTAGAGCCAAAACCGGCCCATCGGCGTGACATGGACATAAACCGACCACTAATACCACGCCTCCGTGACGCGACTTGGTCGTTCCAGACCGCCACACGGTTTTCCATATACGGGATGACTGACTGAGCGACTAACTCGCGTATGAAAGCCTTGATGGCCATGACATCGGATTCGAACAAATAGGGCAACCCATCAGTATCAAGATCCACGAGGGGCTCTGATTTGAGTTAGGACGGTGACACAGGGATCGTATGTTAATACCAAATTGGTCAAACGTACCTGTTGTACTTGATAACCGTTCAGCGGGGGACAGCCATTCGCACTCCGGCACCTGCACACTGTCGTCATCCGTGACGACGCACTGGTTACTGCGCAGGCGCAAAAGATGACAATGTAATCCGAAATGACGTTTCATTTGGTCGTAGAGCTTGGTAGACTCCGTGATATCATCTTGATCTTCATCATGGACGAGTACATAGTAACGGAGATATTCGGGGTGTATCCATTCCGGTAGGCGTCGGTCTCCACTGCTGGTATCCGCGTAGAGCTGTCGAAGGGACTCGAGCGGCGTTGTGTTGCGGGAACTGATGGCAATGATACTGGCGACAGGGTGACGGAAAGTCTCGTGAGGCGTCGCAGACGCTATAGAGAAAAGGTGACGCAGGTAGTCCTTATATAACGGAGAGGTGGTTGGAGACCTGAGGAGATCGTTAGGCCGAAATGAGCCGCTCAGCGGGTCATTCCCCGAATCCAGTTGCTTTTCTAACACATCCTCCACCTGTGCCAGAGGGGAGATCCGCGCAACGTTGGAGTCGTACAAGCTCCCGGAGCTCCCCCCTAAATCGACAAACCGAACGCCAAAATCCTCCCACGGACGACTTGATCCCACGCTATCCCGAATCACAACCTTTCCCGGCACATTTTCACCAAACGGACGGATCAGTTCCCAAAATCCACCCTTGAACCCCTTTTGACGAACCAGATCATCCGTATCCACAGACGCATAGACTCCCACTACAGGGGAGAAAGACCGAACAATCAAGGAGCGTATATCCTCCGCAGCATCCAGTCGTCCTTCAATCGGGGAGCCCAGGGACGATCGGGCCAATTGGGGTGTCGACGACCGTAAGGATCGTGCCTGGGGAGATGCGGATCTGATGGGGAGTTCCGCAGTGGTGGCGGACAGAGGAGGGGTCGGCGAGGACCCGACAGTAGGCTCCACCAGTTCCGTATCTATAGACGCCGACGAGGAGTTGCGACGATCGTCTGGGTATCTCGTCTTGGATGCGACACGCGGAACGCCGGGCGAGAAGGACGGCGGGGGTCTGACCGGGGTGGCATCTCCGGGCGATGTCATGGACACCACGTAGCTTCCGATGCGGGACTAACTGGAGTGGCAGAAACTAAAGGGCCCATGGACTGGAATGAGCGGACAGAAAGGACAGACAGACGGGGCAAGAAGGGAGTGTGGTGAGAAATAAGTACTGAGTCGACAACGGAGGAGAAGCGGAAGAGGAAGAAAGTCGAGGATGTTGTTCGGATGACGGAGGAGGAAACCAAGTCAGACGCCGCGGCAGAACTGCCGAACGCGATGCGAGGGAGAGATTAGTGTCAGCTGCTGGCCGGAGATTATTCAACCGAAAATTGGTAGAAACCTCCGGATGACAGCATGAGGACGACAATTCGAGAGCCTCATCCCTTGGGAGGAATCGAGTATCCCTCGTGAATCTCCCTGTGGTGTTCGACGCTGTTGTTCACCTATCTCGAAGGCGGTGAAGCAATGCTGCCCATGACTCCATAGCAGTCTCTCTTCGCAGTCTTACAATCTCCCCGCTTCCCATCTCACTCTCTCTGACTCACTCTCTCGCTCTTGGAATGGCTGCAGTCAATGTCCCTGTCGAATCCCCTTCGCTTCGTCTCTGACCCATCCCCGTTTCGCGCCCTCTTCCGATCGCTTCATGTGTCCGCCGCACCAAGAACCATCTCTAGAAGCACCCCACTGACTAGTCCGCTATTCTCGCCGCAAGCTCTTCGTCCCCGGTCTCCGTACAATTACTATCTCATGAGCTATAGGTCCTCTTCTGCAGAACGAGCAACTAAGAGGAGGCGTCTCTCACCTAGCCATTCGCCGCACGACAGCGTTCCAACCACCATGACTATCCACTTGACCCCAATCGAAAACACTCTGCGCAGTCTTCTCCTGGACGTCGCTGAATACATTCGGGAACAGGAGATTGCTGCGGGTCGGAGAGATGAGGATATTCAGCCAACAGTCTTGCGATTTACCGGAGGGTGGGTGCGGGACAAGCTGCTCGGAGTAGGCAGCCAGGATATCGACGTCGCTATTAACACCATGACGGGATATCAGTTCGGAATGCGACTTAAGGAGTATCTGGATAACCCGAAGAATCTTGAGAAATACCGAACCAACCATAACGGCGAAATGAGTGAGGCAATCGTCAGCCTCCACAAAATCGAAGCGAACCCCGAGAAGTCGAAGCACCTAGAAACGGTGACTACGAAGATCTTCGGCCTTGATATCGACTTGGTCAACTTGCGGAAGGAAACGTATACGGACGACAGTCGTAACCCGCAGATGGAGTTCGGTACTGCCGAGGAGGATGCCATGCGCCGGGATGCGACTATCAACGCACTGTTCTACAACCTGAACGAATCCAAGGTCGAGGACTTGACAGGGAGAGGTTTCGATGACATGAGAGATCGCATTATCCGAACCCCACTGGAGCCCTACCAGACTTTCAAGGATGACCCGCTGCGAGTCCTCCGGTTGATCCGTTTCGCGAGTCGACTGGGCTATCGCATTGATGAGGAGACAGAGAATGCCATGCAGAACAGCGACATCAGCGTAGCCCTCAAACTCAAAATCAGTCGGGAACGCGTAGGTACCGAACTGGAGAAGATGCTTCGAGGTTGGCCTCTCCCAATTTTCGCCTCTTGTTATTTCATTGACTAAACCCAATAGGTCCTGACCCCCGGGGTGCACTCCATTTTATTGATCGCCTCGGGCTGTACCCAACAATTTTCACGAACTACCAAGATGACGTGTGTTGTGAGACGGCATCTTGGTCTCTTGCATACAATGCTATGGAACGGCTGCTTCATGATGATACGAGTGCGATTGAACTTGCTCGCACTCGACTTATTTGTGATAGCTCAGAGCCGTACTACGCCTGGGTCATCACTGCACTTGCGCCCTGGTCTAATGTTCCTACTCGCATTTTAGAGGGCCCGAAAGCGAAGCCTCTCCCACCACGCTCTGCCGAAGTGGCCCGGGATAGCTTGCGCTCGGATAACAAAACCATCACTGTTCTAGGCGATGCCTCTAAAAACTGGGAAGCAATAATTAGTGTCAAGTCTTCCCTTTTGCAAGGGACTATGAAAGGCACTGCGGCCGAAATCAGACAGCGGATTGGGCTGTGCCTTCGAGCATGGAAGAAGGACTGGAGGCTCTGTATTATCTTATCTATCCTACAGGAAATCATGCAAGGTGGAGAATTTGCGCAAGGTGTGTTTGTATTCAACCCATGCCGTGTAGCTCCTGGAAAACTGACCTCTCGTTCCACCAGTGATTGATGAGTATAACAAGTTCCTTTCTTACATTGTCGACAACGACTTGCAGGATGTTTGCACGATGAAGCCTATCGTAAATGGTGGCGAAATCATGAAGAGCATGGGCGTCCGCAACGGTCCATGGATGGGGAAAGCCATGGAGGAAGTGATTCAGTGGCAGCTTCTACACCCCGATATCACAGAAAAACAGAAAGTGTTGGACCATTTGGCGCAGATGAAGGGAGAGTTTGGTCTATCATAACACCGGTTTTGTACATGCAAGAGCATATGCGCCAGAATCCCCAATAACATACTATGAATCAGTCACCGCTGGAATGGTAGGTAAGGTGTGGAAAACGACGTAAATAAACAACATGAGCTTATGGATGCTTTTGATATGACAAGCTTATACCAATTATCGTCGGAAATACGGGAGGCGATGTAGACCACCCTAGCAATAATGCTGACTAACGACCAGAAACATCAATTGCCATCATCTCCGTTTTGACTCTAGAGCACAACTCTTGGTGTTGACTATTATATTCCTCGGTGTCTTATTTGGACCCGTATGGTCCCTCAATACAATGGAAGAGCTCCAGGAAATTGCGCGAGATGCTCTTAAACGCCGCAATGCAACAACTGTTTCCATTGCGGATTCACGACTGAGCTCGATTTCAGTCCCCACTGGATTAGATCAATTATGGGAGTACATATCACTTCGAGAAAATGGTAGTAACATGGAGGTACGTATGCCTTACTAGATAATTACCCAAATCACTATTGCTAACTTTGGATAGACCTGTGAACACCTGCTTGTCACGAGGGATTTTATAAGGCTCCGCGGGCCCGAGCCTTTGTCTGACAGCGAGGAAGTTGCTGTAAACCATCTATATGAATGGGCTAGCGGCGTGGCTTTACCTTCCTCGGTATTTTCCACAGTAGTAGACAAGTCCTCGAAAGGTAGGCACTTGCAGCTTCCAGTTCTCAATACAGTATATTGATAGTTTTTCAAAGAAAAGAGTCAGCTTATGCGGGATGAGCAACTCAAATCGAATCTGTCCTTGTCCGTCATTTTCATATTGGTGGACTTGGCTCCTTTAAAGGATGTAGCCAATGCGTCCGATGTCGTCCTTGCTCTCGCAAGCTTTACATCAGAAAACGACCCGTGGACCACACCGGAGAGCTGCTCATCATCAACCCAGCTGCTGAACACATTCAACACGACTCCTTCTTTCTGGACGAGCATTGAAAAGATACTCAAAGATACGATCCGTCCGATCTTCGGAAAAACCAGAAACCCAGCCGTTACTGCAGCGGGACGCAAGAACTTCCATCCCGTTCCATTAGCTCGTTTTGATACCAGCATTTTAGATCCAGAGTCAAAGCCCTGGAAGGTCTCGGATGTTTATGCCACCACAGTTCTTTCGTGGATTATCAGACAGTATCGGGTATGTGTTCTATATTGACTCCTTTTAAAAACTCTTATCACTAACGTGGCTCATGAATGATCAATAGCCCGAATACAAAAGCTCCCTGGAGGCTCACACCCCCCTTCTTGTACCCTCAATATTGGCCTTAATAGACGACGACAATACGGCTTTTAAGACACGCGGCTGCAGTATACTCCTCGACCTTCTCACTCCAATTAGAGAAAGCAACTCCGACATACTACAACGCACAAACCTCTCCTCCGTCTTCGAAGACGCCATCAGACCGTGTCTTCTCTCTCTTCCTACCATCACCCCCGAAGACGAAGCAATCAATCTCCTTAGCGCGGCCTATCCCGCGCTACTCTCCCTTCTCAAACTCAACTTTCTAAATACCTCGGAACGATCTTCAACATCCCTACAAGAAGCGAAGCAAATATACATAGCCGGTTTGACGAAGACGCTCCGCGAGAATTTGATCTCCTCGTTCCACCACATCAGCTCAACCAGCACGACATCTTCGTCCCCCATTGCCTCATTCCCCTACCCGCGTCTGTCCACGCTGCTCCTCGAACACATCACAGCTGTCATCCTTGAACTTGGAATCCACACCACCAAGTATCTCCAGGACCTCATTCCGCTCGTACACACGACGTTATCCAACCCATTTGGTCCTGCATACCCACCCCTTCTGTTCGCGTCTATAAGTGTAACCAGAGCCGTGATACTCAATGCGCATCCACGTCTATGGCGCTGGAGGGGGGAAGTTATTGGCGCCTTATGTTCATGCTTTCTCAATATTGTCGACGAGGGGGAGGAGGTAGCTGTCCGAGAGAAGCAGCCAGGATCGTCCGAGTCGGCAACGGTCCATGATACGATGGGTCGATTAATGAAGGAGTTAAAGGGAGCTTTCTACTTGCTGAGGTTTGCTCTTGAGAACCCTCTCCAGGCTGATGGCGAGGCGGGACAACTCGACGCGAAGGACAACATCACGAAAGAGGTGGATGAGTTGGTGGCAGCAGACGACACTTTGAAAGATCTTCTTATGGCTGACGTGGATACAAATGACGGTAGTTATTTTGGTATTGGCTCGTAATAATGATAAAGCATTCTGTATGTAGGTATATTCATTATTGTCGTGATGTGAAGCAAATAAACCTGGTGCAAAATGTACAGATAAGCCAGTGGGGCTCAATGACACTATCATTCATGGCCTAATTATCACCAGCATGTGACGAAAGTTCTCAATTTACACCTCAGCACGCTGCTTGAAAAGACTTTTCCCTCTCAGCCACTGCCGATAACGCTTATATCGCTTCATCTCATAGTCCTCTGACACTACGGTAAGACCAGCATCTGAGACATTCAAGAACTCCGCGTAGTCTGCCAAATTCTCCTCTGCATTGTTTTCCAATGCCACCTCCTCGATGTTGCATTTGTTTGCATACTCTAATAGGTCAAGATTTGATGCATGCTCCCGGAGCGAGGTGGCAGTCAGCTCATCTTCAGAAGTTATGACCAGAGGAACCTTGAGAGGGTGATTGATATAGCGTTCGTATTCCTCTGCCTCAGTTGTGGTGACTGAAGGGTCAAGTGAGTCCTTCACAAGCTGCCCTAGAGTCCATTGCGCAATCTGGGCCTTGCTGGGGGTCGAAGCTTCGCCCGGGGTCTGCATAGACTGGAACGACATGAGAGATGAGGAAATACCAAATGTGGGTTCCTTCATGATCCCAGTTGGGGGCTGTTTAAGCTTAGTGTCCTTTTCAGCCCGGGGTCGAGAGGTGGTGACTGTTGTATTCATCTCGGGTTCCTGGATTTTAACACTCCTTTGCGGAGGCCGGTCTCTCTGCACATGATCATGTGCGTTTCGGGGCACAAATGGGCTGGGGTTATATTGCTCCCCTGGTGCCTGACGGATGGAAGGGTAACGGCCAGTCGAATTCATTTTGAATGGGAAGGTTTTCGATAAGCTCGAGAGAAATAGTGGTCGGTAATATTCAAACCAGTAGTCGTCGTACTGAGACAGAGGTTGGTTGGAAACACAAACCGGTGGAGGCAGCTCCTTTTCTTTCAAGTTTTCAGGCGTGTACCAACGTATGTAATTGGGACGCTTCATTTTCGACCACGACCTTGGGTCTGCATGGTGCAAATAATAATCAGTGGATAGGTCCCACAACATTGGTTGACCTTGTGCAAAGATGTAATTCCCCAGAAATAAGTTGTAGGCTTCTTGACGTTGGGCGTCGAGGAAAGAGTTGTTGTAGTACCGTTTGAAACTTTCCACCATATCTCGGGAATGGCTACTCCATTGATTAATCTTGCGATATGTGGCCATGGTGTTTACTAGATGCGAGCCTCCGTATTGGATTGCAATGGTATCACCATGATCATGCCACAGGTCGGTGAATAAGTTGATGGCATCTGTATCGTATTCCACTGATGTCCCATCGATTATACCAAGAGCATGAAGTTGGTATCCCAGCGCCCGCTTACCAATCACAAATTGTGCTGCATTTGTGCGATCAAGGCAGTCGATACAGTTAGTCCTGGCAATACCATTCTGCAATTGCAAACCTGACTCAGCGTTGCGCCCATTCTTGAAGAAGCCAGTTTCGGGGATTATCTCGCCTGCAATTTGTTCAAGTGTACCGATGACATCCTGGTCACGACTTTTTGCCGCGCGGCTCATATCCCAAGGCTTGTAGATAATTTTCTTGTCCTCCGGTAGGAACTGGTTGAGATAATTTATGGCATTGGTATATTCCTTCAGAAGCTTCGATTCACGTGGTGTCCTCTCTCTTGATTTGATCAAGTTGAGGACATATATAGGAGCTCCATATCGCTCGAACAAATTATCGAAGTGCAAAGCTGCTGCAGAATAAAAGGGGTCTACCAGGTTTAACTGTATGTCTGGCTTCGGAGACACGCCCGAGTTCTCTTGCGTCCAATAGAGAGGAATACTCCCGCGATGTTGCACATATGATGTATATAGAGGATTGGAATAAAGGTCCGGGCCAGCCGCATGGAACGAAGTAGTTGCCATTTCTGAAACAATTTGTTCTGTCTCCACATCATTGGCTACATAGCCAAGATCATTGGCGCCTCTCTTCAGGAAACGTGCACCTGCGAAAAATCGGGAGCGTCGAGCAATTATCGTAATGTATACGCAGCGGCCATATATAGGCATCTTTGCTTGCTCCACATATCCATGAATTATGGGTAGGCACCATTCCCAGGGCTTTTTCAATGTTGTTATGGCGGGACCTAGCAGGTGGTTGTTCCAGATGAACATCGTGTTGTAGTCTTGCTCAAGTAGTCTCGGATGTCCATCTTGGTGCGCCTTGCGTTCGCGTGAAACATTATGCTGCAGAGTGCGAGTGATATCGTAGGAATAGCTGAAATAGAACGATCGTGTTAAGTCGAGGTTATTCAGAATGGCGATATACCGGGCTTCCTCGGGGTTCTTCTCCTGTTTATTCCTTGAAGTGGTTGAAGTCGTCAAGGATATGAGTTCTGTACCGTCAATCTGATAGACAAAATGGCCACCAAGCATCGCTACTTGACTCCGTTTTGTCACAAGCAGCATGTAATATGCGCCGGTGAGCCGAATGAATCCCAGCAAAGCCCATGCACTGCACCGAAGCTTCAGTCCACCGGAGCTCTTATTTCCATCGTCAATTGTGTCCAGCAATTGATTCATTTCTCTCTTGTTGTACACCGTATCGTCGTCTGCAACACTCAAATCCTCCGTTTCGGACGTTCGGTCTATCTTCAAAATCCTGAACCGCGTCTCAGATATGTTTATACCGATAACGTAGAACCGAGTTGCTGTTTCGTACACAGAGAACTTGTGCATCCGATTTATGTTTTCCTCTCCATTGTCAAAATACATCGATCGACGCTTCTGGGCGGATGTGGGGGTCGATTCTCGCTCGAAAGACGTCGCGATTTGTGGCTCTTCATCTTCCTCCTCTCCTCCACTAACACTTATGGCCCGTGAAACTGATGGATTATAAGGAATAGGAGCGAGTGGAGACAGGACTCGTGAAGGTGGGATAGAGGTGTCTTCTTGAGACGACTTCCGGGAGGGCACACCCGCGTTTTCCTCCGGCGCCTTGATACTCGAGGGGGAGGTAAAAGCCGGTTCCCTTTCATCGGACTGGAGATCATTCGAAATTACTGATGTGTCTTCAGCCATCGACGAGGGTTTGGGAGTGTGATCGTCGAGTGAAGCAGCTCCGTCCAAGTCGGTGGAATCGCGCGGGCGCGACATTTCGTCAAGACTCTCCATAGCTGGGAAAGTCAGACATGGAATATGCTAATCAAGGACAGGGTCTGCCAGCAGAACCTATTAGATCACCACGGAAAGCGATCATGGTTGAGCTGATGCATCAAGGTCCACGATATGAAAGAAATCATATCTGGGGTAAGCTGTTGCTGCCTTACCGGCCGCACCTGACTCTGCTTGATCCTCAGGCAGAAAATATGACGTAATCGGTGAGAGGTAAATAGCTTCTTTTCCAACAACGCAGTCTATAAGGGGTTATTTCAATAAAATGGACTCTTTAATCCATAGATATCACTTTGATTTTTTTTTCTAGCGTGCTGCAATGCCTTAGGACCCGGACTCCACGCAACTAACTCCAGTCTCCGCAGTTGTAATTCGCACTGTAGAGAGAGCATAGTGCAGTTCGAGAAATGGACTAGCCCTTGAGATTAAAATACAATACAATCGCTCATTCTGATAGAGTTATATATAACTAAAGCATAGACCGAAGCCTCCTGGCTTAATAGCTGATGAACCCATATATACAACAGTATTTGAGTGTTACAGGCCAACATGTACAAACACGCAGTAAACATACACCTCTGCACCTACAGATTTGATTTTTGGAGAGCCTTTTGCCTCGACCGAAGAGCCTTGGTCTCTTCCTTCAACGCAAGACCCATCATGATCTCTTCGCTCCCACCACCAACAACGTGAACACGGGCATCACGGCTAATCTGCTCGATACGGGCGCCCTTGCCAGCCTTGTTGTATCCGGCACCGCCGAGGATCTGCTGAGCTTCACGGACACTTTTCTCTAGTGCCCTGGTAGACATCACCTTAAGCAACGCCGTCATACCCCCGATACGGACGTCATCAACCGGCCGGTCCTTAGTCAGTTCGATGATGTGTACAAGCTGTTCCATGAACGCGTATGCAGGCTCAATCATGAGACCAAATTTGAAGATCTTCGACTGGATCGCTTGCTTCTGGATCAGGGAGGACCCGAACGTTTCGCGCTGAATGGCGTAGTTGAAAGCATCCTCGGCGCAAACGCGAGCGAGGCGAAGAGAGGCACACGCAAGACCCAGGCGTTCCGGGTTAAAGTCTACGTTCTATTAGCATTTAATCCCGAACTCCATGTATTTTGGGGGCTCGCACTTGACATGATAAGAGCGAAGCCTTTGTTCTCCTCTCCGATGAGGTGATCGGCAGGGACACGAACTTCATCGAACTCAATGAAGGTTGAGCCTATGACAGGTCAGCACATACCCAAACTATCAGTATAAGAACCATTTACCGCTGGCATTGACGCCCGAGTTATACATCCGTCGACGAGTCACTCCAGGAGCCGTCAAGGGCACAACAAGCAAGCTGATACCGGACCGCCCGGGCCCGCCAGTCCTTACAGCAGCCGTGCAGTAATCAGCCCAAATACCATTCGTAATCCACTTCTTTGCCCCATTGACAATATAATACTCGCCGTCGCGCTTCGCTGTCGTCCGAATATTCGCGACATCAGATCCCGCTACAGCCACGTTAGTCGATGACAAAATACCATTATCAGACAGTCAATCCTCACCGTCAGGCTCCGTAATCCCAAGGCAGAATCGAATATCCCCCTTTGCGACCCTGGGAAGCCACCTGCGCCGCTGCTCCGCTGTACCGAATCGTGCAATAGGAGGACATCCGATCCCGTTTCCTCCACCAAGACCCCAGATCACGCCGACGTATCCAACGCGTGTGAGCTCATCGGCCACGATCAGCCCGCACCAAGTATCCCATTTCTCGCGCGGGACGTTCCCTGGGAGCGACAGGCCTGCCGAGTCCTCCTCAGTTGTCAACGGGTGGACGATTCCGAACCCGAGTTCACAGTGGCGACGACGGACGGCCTCCGGGACCTGACCAGCTGCTTCCCATTCTGCGGCATAGGGAGCAATTGCAGAGTCGACGTAGTCCCGGACATAAGCACGAAGGTTATAATGGATGTCGGTGTAGTAAGGGTTTTTGACGTCGAGCTGCGGGAGAAGAGGCTCGCTGTAGGGAGCCGTTGGGGGGCGGATTGGCCGAGGCATGGCTGTTTGGAACTATGTGAAGTAAGGATGCTTATGCGGAGATCGCTGCAGGATAGATTATGTGCAGTGAAATAGACTAATTAATACAGCTGGGAAAGTTCGATCCTTAACGGTGTCAACAATGCGGGTGGGTTTATCTTATCTATTCACATGCGGGGAGCTTTTCCCCTACAGATGACCGAGGCCCGAGATGAAGGCAAATCAATATCGCATAAGATTATGTGCTTCATTACTAGATGTATAATTTAATGAGTTGAGTTTACAAGACATGCTCATGGTTCTAATACATGCAAAATAATGCTCCTCTACCTCCCAGGTCAACATTTCTTCATAACACTTCGTCAGTTCATAATACACGAGACACCCGTCGGGCCCTTGTCAAGAGGTGGCTTGTTCCTGGGCAGAAGCTAAAATCCGCTGTAGGCAATTCGCGACGTCCGATGAATGCCAACGTCGAGATGGGAGAGGCTCCAGCATCCCGGTGATGCATCTCGTCAACGACTCTGCGACAGACATTCCATCTCCAAGCATCGTGTCCCCCATGTCAATCTTGCGCGCAAAATCACCGGGAAACGAGGGTCGCCTGGTGAACGGGCTCGACTGCGGTTGTTCATGTGGTCCACGCGTGAGATCATTCAAAACCATCTGACGTTCCATTTTCGTGTTTAGGCGGTACAGCAGTTCAAACAGAATCACGCCGAGGGCGTAGATATCTAGTGACTCATCGATCTTGTAGCATGCATGTTCCTCATCAAGTTCAGGAATACCATCCAAATCTCCAATATCATTCGTTATCAACGGAGGGCGATAGAACTCGGTGCCAACGATACGGTGAATCTTTGAGTCGTGGTCGACGGAAGAATTATCGTTGAAATGGGAGATATCGGCCACAAGGCCAAAATCACCAATTCGTGGGTGGCAGTACCTAGGCATGGCGGATTCTGACGACTGGCAAGAAGCACAACCATCAAGGTCGCGATTATCCGGTGTGGAGAGGAAGATGTTCGCAGGCTTCAAATCCCGATGGACTATTCCCTTGGAATGGAGGTAGTCAACACCAGACAATATACTTAGCATAAGCTTCAGCGAAGCTACGAGATGGAAGCAGTGGCGTCTGGGTATAGAGTTCTTGCGGTCTGAATCGATCTTGGCCGCCTGTGGGTTAAGATAGGAGCTAAGAGATATAGGGTGGAGAGACATTTGAATGTGTAGAACGACAGCAGGAATCTGTGGTTGGTTCGCACGTCGCTGTATCTGGAGTCTGGATGGGTCATGACTGTAACCATCGGTGAAGATGTCATCAGTGGCCCCGAATGTCGACATCGGACCATGCGAAAAGGCATGCATGTCGCGCGGGATGGATTCAACCTCGTTATCTTCTTCCCCTGCACTGCGACAAGAGCTCTTCTTTGATGAGCGTGAAGTAACTGTGGCATGGCTACTTCTCCGCCTAGATCGATCAGACATCATAGAATCCGGCTCCACAGAAGATTTTATCTGAGCGAAATCGGTGCTTTCCGAATCCTCGAACACAATTCCAAAGCTCTGGCTGTCACTGGCTTCGTGGCTCAACAGATCGTTCTCCTCTTTGTCGGGTTCCTCTTCGAAGGAGTCATCATCCTGAGGCGGGGGCATATACCCAGAGACATGCGCCTGTTCCACCCATGCTCCATAATATCGTACGACGTTGGTGTGTTCGAGTCGAGCAAGAGTTCGGATTTCCTTCATAATACCCTCGAGTTGATTTTCACCCCCACCTTGCAGCTGCTCAAGTCGTCTTTGGCTGAGTGGGATCTTTTTCACTGCGTAACTCTGGCCATCGATATGGTTCTTTACATGATAGACTTCACCAAATGAGCCCCGACCAAGCATATGGACTTCGGAAAATTCCATCGCATAACGCGACAGCCGGAGACTGGGTGGCGGACTCTCAAAGAGCGAAAAACTGACAGGGGAACTGCTCAGCTTGGGAAAGGTTTGGGTCGGTAAGCGCCTCAAGTCAAGGCGGATATCTTCCAATGGTCCAATCCTCTCAGCACTGGTAAGCCGTTTCCCGATATCAGCTAGCTTTGGCCGGCGAAGTTGGGGCCGCGATGGTCCAGCATGGTCATTTGTAGAACGCATATGAGTCTTCTTCGCGCCTTTGGGAGCCAGGACTATCTCTCCAGTAGCACCAATGGGAGCACGGTCCGGGGTCTCACGCAAATTGAGGTCCTCTAATGCAGACACGCCCAGGACGTCTAGGTTATCACGATAATACTGTCGTGTGGTTCCCCATTCGTCGTTCTCAACTCCATCTGGCAATACGCCATGTGAGGATAGAAATTGAGATTTATAGGCATACATCTTCTTTCCGAGATACTGGACTTCTGGGGAATCGCGGGTGAACCGCATCTGAGAGCCCGGCTGGGCATTGAGAAGGTCGGCAGCCCGACTCATACAATAGAACTCTAGAAGGGCGGCTGTCATTAGGTTTGCGTGACCCTCCGGTTCGACATCGCGCGGATCTTTGGGAGTGGCATGGCCCGAGTAGTGCTCGACATTTTCCCCGGCTAAAAGCGACGGTGACTTCGTACCCTTTCCGATCGTCCTTGGTTTGCTCCCGGAGGCAGTGGGCGCAGCCGCGACCACTTCATGGTCGCTCTCGTCTGAGCTATCAGAAGAAATTTCCGCGGCGGATCTGAACATTGACATTTCGAGACAATCAATGCGTAGGGTTGATTCAAGATAAGGTAAGCATCAGATCCCCGGCCGAGGCAGAGCCATGTAAAAAGAACACGGCATCGGCCATCTAGCAACAGTCCATACGAAAGGATCGTGCACAGTTAAGCCCAAGCGCGGTCAAAACAAAGAGAGTGGGCCCTTAAAAAGAGTCATGCAGTCTTCGATTAGTCACAGGGATGAGGTTCCCAGACCCACTCTGTGATCAAGAGATGTCGTTCGAATTGGTGTGCAGGTCGTCCAGGAAGCCAGGGTGTCAATTTCGAAGGAGGTGATCAATTGTAGGAACGGTAATTAGATTCAATTTCGAGAATGAAGCTGCTGGTCAGCCTCAGCAGGCGGCTCGATTCGATCCGATTCTAAGGACAGATTGATGTCTTCAGAAGGGCGGAGACTAGGCAGTAGCGGAAACGGGAAGCCGAATCAGCTAAGTTGAAATGATTAGGCCGGTCCAGAGGAGGTCCGCATGACGAAATGGCAGGTCTCGGCCGGGGGGAAGGAGGATAATTCGGCGGAGGGCGTAGTGGTTCTTCGCATGAGGCGGCGAAACGGACAAACGAGAGAAGTCAATTATGTGGAAAAGATCAGATGTGGCGGACAACGGCGCTGCCTCAGGCAACAGCTCCTGATCAGGACTAGCGCAGGGCATCCAACTACTTCTTTCGCCTACATGAATTGACAAGACTTTTGACATCTCACTAACTTGACTGTTCTAAGCACAGCAGATCACTACGATTCTGCACCCTCGCTTGAATTTCGGACTCGCAGAAGTCTCCATCCATGGAAACGCCCCCGCCAATCTTATGGTCGGGAACTGTCGGGACCCCACGTCGGAGACAGACGGGTGTATTCTTAAGCGAACATGAGGGGCTCGCATCGAGGTATGGGGAAATGTCTCGGTATATAGGTCTGGAGAAAAGACACTGGTGGCGAGAAGGCGTGACTTAAATATCTCTCTACATCACCCGTCGGCATGAAAACAGAATGACTCGTCACATGGTGCTTTCTTTCAAGCATCAACCCAACAAGTTCAACATGGAGTCTCAATACGATGTCGTTATCATCGGCGCTGGTATAGTCGGCTCCGCCATTGCTTACCATCTCGCCTCCACAGCTGGCGAAAAGAAGATCGCTCTGATCGATCGCTCCATTTCAACATTGAGAGGCTCTACCGAGATTGCACCGGGCTTCGTGGGCCAATATAATGAGTCTGGTGTGCTCACCAATCTGGCTGTCGAGAGTGTTAAAGAATACACGAGGATCCCTGGTGGATTCGAAGTCGTCGGCGGGTTGGAAGTCGCTACGGCGCGCGAGGGGGTCGACCGCTTACGGTCCAGGTGGGAATCGGCGACAAAGGCTGGTCTTGCCGCCGAATTACTCTGCTCGGATCAGGCCGTGAGTTTGGCGCCCGAGCTGATCAAGGATGACGTTCAGCTCGCCCTGTATTTCCCCGGTGACGGTGCAGCAGATGCCAGGAGGATCACCTCGTTCTACCAGGGAGAGGCACGTGCCACTGGTGTCCAACTTATTGAAGCTGATGTTATCGAAGTCCAACAAGCGAACGGTCGTGTCAACGGCGTAATCACGACCGCTGGGTCAGTCCAGGCAAATACTGTCGTCGTCGCGACTGGTATTTGGGCACCACAACTTTGCAAACTCGATTTCCCTATCCCAGTCGTCCCTGTTGCACACCCATATATGTACGGGGCCCCGCACGAGCCGAAGCTTCGGAGAGCCCCTTGGGTGCGGTGGCCGGAGCATGTCGTCTATGCTCGTGATCATGGCACACACTACGGTCTCGGTTCCTATGATCATCGACCGATTCCAGAGGAAGCCAAGCTAAGTGCTGTCGGCAACTGGATCCCGGAGTTCGACGAAACCTTGAATGAAGCCCTCCGTCTCATACCCGAACAAACAAGCCTAGCTCCGCAACAAAAGTTCAACGGTATCTTCTCTATGACGCCAGATAATATGCCATTAGCTGGGAGTGTGCCCTCTGTCGATGGACTCTTCGTCGCTGCTGCTGTTTGGGTGACGCATGCAGCTGGGGTTGCTCGGTTTATCACTCAGATGTTGAACGGAAAACCTGTTGACCACAGCATTAAGACGGTGTTAGACCCGGCCCGTTTCCGGGGACAGGATGCAAGCGCCCTGACGCAAAAATCTCTGGATGGCTACAATCATATCTACAAGACGCAGGAAAATGGGGCATAGCAAGGGACATATAGGAGCCTCTCCATTTGTCATACGCATTATATATTTTCATGGAACTACTTACGCATTGATGAACATGAGCTATTTTGGAGTAGCATCAAAACAATGAACTATATTACATACTCCATAATCCAAATTATTCAATATAACACATGAATGTAGCCTCTAGTAGGCCAAGGGAAATTCTCGATTTCTGTAGTACGCAGTAGGTACTCCGTACTTCGTACTGGCATGAAGGGCCGTAGACACAATGACGTCACCCAGACAGGCTCTTATATGTTTTTACGCTCAAGGCGTAGGCCCCCTGGCTTGGGAAACAGTCAGACACAAGTGCATTTAACAACAAGGTAAAGATCCTCTCTAAAACTAATAGATGAGGGCGATGTGCCCATAGGGATTAGCTGGGGAAATGGAAAGGGATTGGTCACGTGAGTACCGACGCGTGGAGCGGCACGTCCGCGCGACGAGACACGAACTTGCATTAATTATTGCCCGCAGGCGCGACACTGCTCCATCCATCGGGAATCCTCTGATCAAATTCCATGTCTTTAAGAACCACCGTCCTCTAATACTTGTCCTCTGTGGTGGGACTAAACAAAAGCTCCGAACTATCACTTTTGATTCCACGCCTTTTTCATCATGACGGAGGCTGTCGCGACGCCCCAGAAGCGGGTGCTCGGGGATGCTACTAACAACCAGCGCGGCGTCTTGAAATCTCCCGACTCGATGAAGAAGCGCAAACTCGACATGGGACCCTCGGCCAAGGTCAAGCCGCCCAGCCTCAGCGGTCAGCGCAAAGTAGGCTCGAGCCAACCGCAGAAAAGCCAGTTTGAGGAAGAGGTGCTGGAAAAGTTGACGCAAGACATCTCGGAACTGAAAGACAGCAACTCTGAAAAAGACCAACAATGGGAGCGCCCACCACTAGGCGAGTTCGACCCAAAGAAGGAGAATGTCTGCTTCCAGCAGATCGATGCTGAGGAGGGAACGCTGTTCGGGGGCAGCACCGCTATTCGACTTTTCGGCGTTACCGAAGTATGTCTGCGTGCCTACCTCATATTACGTTTAATCTAACAGTCGTCAACTAGGTCGGTCAATCGGTCTTGCTCCATGTCACGGGTTTCCAACACTACCTTTATATCGCCGCGCCGGCCGGATTTACGAAGGAGGACTGTGACCCATACAGAGCCTTCCTCGAGAGTCGAATCGGCAACTACGGACGCACCATCCAATCGGTGGAAGTAACTCTACGGGAGAACATATATGGCTTCCAAGGAAACCAGAAATCATGGTATCTGAAGATCACCGTCGCAGATCCGAAACTTATTGCTAGAGTGCGCAGCGCTCTCGAGAATGGCGGCTCGAACATGAATTACAAGGGCCTCTGGAGCACAGAGGATGCGGGAATCCTCACATTCGATAATATCCAGTATCTTCTGCGGTTTATGATTGACACCGGAATTTCTGGCATGTCGTGGGTTGAAGCGAAGGCAGGAAAATATCGCTTTCTCACACAGGAAGACAGACAGTCGAACTGCCAAATCGAAGCAGTAGTCGACTACCGGGATTTGATTGCCCACCCTCCCAACGGCGAATGGGCCAAAATGGCGCCCCTCCGTATTTTATCCTTCGACATCGAATGCGCTGGCCGAAAGGGTATCTTCCCCGAACCAAATCAAGATCCGGTCATCCAGATCGCCAATGTCGTGACCCGGTATGGAGAATCGAAGCCGTTTGTTCGCAACGTCTTCGTCATGGATACATGCAGTCTCATCGTTAATACCCAAGTCCTGGAATTTGATCAGGAAGAGAAAATGCTCATGGCATGGCGGGACTTCTTGGAGAAAGTGGATCCTGACGTTATCATCGGGTATAACATTGCCAACTTCGATTTCCCATACCTTCTGGATCGTGCCAAACACCTTAAATGTGGACGGTTCCCCTACTGGACGCGCCTGAAGAGTACGCCTTCGCAGGCCAAAGAGACGAGTTTCTCCAGCAAACAGATGGGTAATCGTGACACGAAAGCGACAAATACAAACGGACGTATCCAACTGGATTTACTGCAACTGGTTCAAAGGGACCATCACCTGCGCAGTTATACATTGAACTCTGTTTCCTACGAATTCTTGGGCGAACAAAAAGAAGACGTTCATCATACAATGATTACAGAGTTATACAACGGCACTCCAGATTCACGACGCCGCCTTGCCGTCTACTGTCTCAAGGATGCATATTTGCCCCAAAGGCTTATGGACAAACTAATGTGTCTGGTCAACTACACTGAGATGGCCAGAGTTACGGGTGTTCCGTTCAACTTCCTACTGTCCCGAGGCCAACAGGTCAAGTTCATCAGTCAGCTCTTCCGGAAGGCTTTGGAGGAGCAACTTGTTATCCCGAATAGGAAATCAAACGATGAACAGGACTACGAAGGTGCTACTGTCATTGAGCCGGTCCGTGGGTACTATGGCGTGCCTATCGCGACACTTGATTTTGCGTCTCTATACCCATCCATCATCCAGGCACACAATTTGTGCTACACTACTCTACTGGACAAGGGCAGGGTCGAGAAGCTGAATTTCAAGAAGGACGAAGACTATATTGTGACGCCCAATGGTGATATGTTCTGCACCACTAAAGTCCGAAAGGGTCTCCTCTCTCAAATTCTCGAGGAACTGCTTACAGCCAGAAAGAAGGCCAAGAAAGAACTGGCAGTCGAAACCGACCCCTTCAAAAAGGCGGTGTTGAACGGACGACAGCTTGCTCTCAAGGTTAGCGCCAATAGTGTGTACGGTCTCACTGGTGCTACAGTTGGAAAGCTCCCGTGTTTGCCAATTGCTAGTAGCACAACTAGTTATGGACGTCAAATGATCGAAAAAACGAAGCAGGAAGTTGAAGCCAGATACACGATCGCCAATGGATATTCTCACGATGCGAAGGTTATCTACGGTGATACTGACTCGGTAATGGTCAAGTTCGGTGTCAACACCTTGGAAGAGGCGATGAAACTTGGACAGGAGGCTTCCGAGTATGTTTCTTCCAAGTTCATCAAGCCTATCAAGTTGGAATTCGAGAAGGTTTACTTCCCATATCTTCTCATCAACAAAAAGCGGTACGCTGGCCTCTATTGGACGAATCCGAATAAGTACGACAAGATGGACACAAAGGGTATCGAAACGGTCCGCAGAGATAACTGTTTGCTTGTGCAGAATGTCATCGAGACAGTGCTGCACAGGATCTTGATTGATCGAGACATCGACGCTGCTCAAGAGTAAGTGCTCAAAGTGCCACTCATAGCGAATTGCTGCTAATGTAATCATAGTTACGTCAAAGAAACGATATCGGACCTCCTCCAAAATAAGGTCGACATGTCGAAACTAGTCATCACAAAAGCCCTCTCAAAGGATGACTATAAGGCGAAGCAAGCCCACGTCGAACTGGCTGAGCGTATGCGGAAGCGTGATGCGGGTTCTGCCCCTACCTTGGGTGACCGTGTCGCGTACGTTATGATCAAGGGTGCGGGCGGATCCAAGAATTACGAGCGATCGGAGGATCCTATCTACGTCCTCGAAAACAACATTCCCATTGATACGAAGTATTATCTGGACAACCAGCTGGCAAACCCTCTCGGCCGTATTTTCGAGCCCATCCTCGGAGAGAAAAAGGCTAGCCAACTCCTGACCGGTGAACATACCCGATCTATCTCTGTGGCAGCACCGACAATGGGCGGCCTGATGAAGTTTGCTAAGAAGACACAAACCTGTTTGGGCTGCAAGAAGCCTCTCTCAGGCAAGGAAGAGATGGCCGGAGCGGTGTGCGTACATTGTCGTCCCCGCATGGGAGAACTGTACAGTCGATCCTTGAAGAAGGTTTCCGATCTCGAGGTCAGATTTGGTCGCCTCTGGACCCAGTGCCAGCGGTGTCAGGGTAGCTTGCATTGCGAGGTTATTTGTTCTTCTAGGGATTGTCCCATTTTCTACATGCGCATGAAAGCAAAGAAAGACGTCGAGGATTCACAGAAGGAGCTCGCACGGTTTGATTTTGATGCTGGGGCCTGGTGATTGTCTATAGGCATTTGGAAATTAAGGAAGAGGGTTGTATGATTAATTGTTTACTGGGCTGGGGCATTGTTACAAATGGCGTTGGACATGAGGCATGGTTTAATGATGTTGTTTATTTGCCAGATTGTATTTGACTAGATACCGTACATTTTGATCCTGAATGGATGCGTCGAGGTGGACACGTGTAGCATGAGTTTCAATGCTAGGGGTTTTGTATGAGCGTAATCTCAGTAAGTGTTCCGAAGGATGCTTCGTGTTCGCTGGCCCGTCTTGGCGGCGTGGAGAAAGCTACTCCAGGTACCGATCACCTCTGCAGAACCTTCCGCTTAATTGAACGTCAGTAAAACACAACATAGGGATAAAATGCCTTCAGCTGGCACACAACCCCCATTAAACCCCACCGTGGAGGAAGACAGGGAAGATAGCACTGGAGGAGTGGAAAACAGAAATTTTAATAATAATCAAAACCCGATTTCATGGTCAGAGGTGTGTATTAAGATCAGATCAATCGTCACTGCTTTCACCCCTCGTGGCTTCCCAGTCGCTAAGAGAAATGCCTTTCCAGTTATGTGCGCAACATGAGGAGATGCTGTCATCACATCTGCACGTGCTTAACGCTGTCAGAGGGAACGTCACCACGGATAGTGGTGCCTTCCAAATGGCTACTTCTATGGCCAGGAAAACAGACAAACTGGTGACTCAGTTCAAAGTTCTGAAGAAGCAGATTGTAAGTCTAGTCAGATATCCTATTAATAGTTTACCAAATTTTGGGAGGGCATAGCGGGTGGTGTTAGGATTATGCTAATTGGACTATAGATGACAAGTAAGCCCTACGTTACCTTGCGCGGATTTGCGCTACGACGGTTTGACTGATTCCTTTCAGACCGTCCATTGTCTGATGTGCCAGGAAAATCTTCCACGGAAAGTTCGAATGGAGGTCATTCTACGTCGACACCGTCCGGTCACGCGGCCAATCCTCGAAAGAGAAGAGGCCGGCCGAGCGAAAATAATTCGGAGACCGATAAGGAAGCTACAAAGGGCAACGCACATTGTGTCGTCACAGGCTCCCAAAAACGAAAACGTCTTGACCTGGCTATTGCCGGGGACGAAGAGGACGTTCGACGTGCTACACCCGTATCCGCTGAAACAGAGGATATCTCCGAAGAGGTTCAACGGCGGCTGGAAATCAAGGAAGAGCAACGACGAAAGCGCGATTTGAAGTCGACGAAGGAGAAAAGAAAGCGGTTGAGTTCTGATTCTGCTGGCGGTGGATCTTCCCCCGCCTCTGCGTCGAAGGCCAGGAAAAGGTCCAAGGTTGGGATGAGTGTTGATCAGACGATTACCGTCCCCTGGGAGGACCATGGGAGGAAGAGAGCCGAAACGAACGATGACGAAGGGCCAAGTGAGTCGACGGAGGTGAGACGAGAGGCGAAGCGGCGCAAGGAAACAATGTCGATGGCCTCATGACCACCTATGTGATCCCTATGTCACTGAATGACTCCTTCCGGCTCGATGTATTCCAATGGGAAGGGGCATGGGCTCCTTCACCTATGGTTGGACGATGTATAGAATACTTTTAGTGACTCGATCCCGACATATGGGACAACAGACTTTAGAAATACCGAAATATATCCAAAGTATCCTTCTAAACATCTCCTAAATTTAGTATAGGCCGTCAGAATGCAATAAAACACTGCTCATTTCTACGCTTCCTCAGGTACCCCTCCTCGAGTATATACAGCCCCCCCTTGGCCCACCTCCTAAGGAGACCTTCTTTCCTTCATCATCACCCCAGATCTTCTGTCCGCTGCCATATCGCTCCAATACCACCACCAAAACACCGCCTCTTTACCACTTTGAAGACAACCTGACACAAGAGCTTGAGACAACTTTCTGAATTCTCCAACCGCAAAAACCTGATCTCCCCCCCAAAAAAAAGAAAACCGAAATCAAAAATAATAAAAAAATAAACCTTTTCTACAAAATCCGCAAGTCTCAATCCGCAAATCTCAACACTTGTCTCTATTGTCCTTCTCCGCACACATGTCTTTTTCTTACAACGGAGGATTGTCGAGCATCGGCTCCAATCTTGGTCTTCAAGCTGAGTTCCAACAACAAACCCCCACTGGCCGGAGACCCCAGGAACGGAACGCCAGCCGCGATGCTGGCAAACGACAGAATAATGGCCGAGTAAGTTACCTTCCATCTTCTCATAGTTTGATATGCGTATCTGACGACTGGATACAGCGCAATAAGCGCGGCCAAAACAACAAGCACCCCGGAGGCCACCGCAGAGACTCCATCAATGACACTGCCAACAAGCGGCGGTGCCCTCGCGAACCAATGGGGAATACGGACCCCCAAAGGGCCACGAACCTGGGAAGGTATTGTGTGTCCGAACAAACACCCAACACGATCAGATCCGCCTATCGCAACCGACGCAACCAAAGGCGCGGACAGCGGGCGCTTCGTGATATTGATATGCCGGATGCGCCACTTCTAGATGTAAGTTTTGCCCTCCATTCACCATAGGCTCGCAAGTTAACTAGTCAACAGGGTGCATCTGAAGACGTCATTATGCAGGAACCCCCAGCGCTCATAAATGAGCAGGGGTTCGGGGAGCAAAATCAGGCCATTGATGCCGTGCTCCTGGGGGTTACCGTAAGTGCCATTTGCCTTATGTCATTTTTACAGTTAACATGGTGCTGAATATTGTGTAGGCCCTCAATATCAACCGTGACCCCAGCCAGAGGGATTTCGATGGCGACATCATTATGGATGCCGACCCTCTGGTGTAGGAAATCTCAACACTGTAAGCTACAAAAGCTTACAACGTCCTACACAAATTCACCAATCTGCCTTGGCTGTCTGCTGCGAGGAGTACTGATGACATACACTGACCTATCCTCCTTTCCGACCAAAATCCTGAACTTATCGGTTCTTAAACAGAGAGCTCACACTAATCTGTCACAGCTGCTGGCGCCCATTGTAGGATCCCAGTGGTTGAAGGCTGGGCTGGGGACTTCACTCACCAATTTACTCTCTTCCCCTCATCCCACACAAGTCTACTGCCTTACGGCTTCTTTCCAGTCACTCCGACGCGCAACAGCTAATGGCTCGAAACAACAACGAACTTCTGTCCAATTCAACACCACTCCAGGCAGCACAAGTTACTCCGCCTCACCCCACCTCACCTCATCTTACTTCACTCTACATTGACTGCTCTGTTGAGACTTCAATATCTTCGGACACGAACATCTCTCTTATCACTCTGAATCACATTCACTGTGGTATTAACACCAATCACTTCAAAGTCCGGGCCCGGCACTTTAAGACACTCATTGGAGGAAATGGTACCTGGGAATTGAAAGAAACCGGTTTCATTATCATGTGTTGTTTGCCACTGAAGACATCTCCGACCTGGATTTGGGAATGGAGGAACTGTACCGAGACACTGGGTAATGTCTAGTGTATCATTGTCTTTTCCTGTTGTCTGTCGCTGAACAGACAGAACAATCTATCTATGGAGGGAAAAAGGGTTTATTCTTCCGTGTTAGGCTGTGTGGCCAGCAGTCTACACAGGTTATCTTTGGGGATGACAGGGGTTTGAAAAATATGCTCTGTATATGCATCCTGTTCAAGGTTTTTACCTCGACCATGCGCTTTTCAAATAGCTGGCGAAGGAAGTTTCCCTTGTTCCAAAGCCCAAATGGGAGGATTGCATTCATACTATTGCTTTTAGTTATAGTGAATTCAACATTGTGAAAGGCACTCTAGATACGTAATTACTCAACCCCCAGTGTATACATGCCACATAAAATATTAAGTGGTGATAGGGGAAACCCATCTACCATATCCTAGTAGACCTGTCACCACGCCCGTACAGCCAAGTATTAGTTTTGAAGCTTTAGTGGTCGTCTTCGTGGAAGGGACCTAATGCCGGATTAGTCGGACATTGTGTGGGGCTCTATGGAACATTACGAAAGAAAGACTGACAGTAGGTATTGAGGTGCGTGGAGGGAATGATGCTGTATCCCTTTAAAGAGTATGGATTTGGTAGCAGTGTGCAATCAGGTGACTTACCCGATTGGGTAATTTTGCATGCCTCCCTGCCTTACACCATGGCGTAATTCCTCTCACAATGTTCGTCTGTTGGTTTCAGTGTTGTCCCACTGATTAATGGGGTGCCCGTTATTCTGGAGCACCAGGTATACCCACAGTCCATAGGGCTGAAGCACTATCCTCTTCGGCTCGTTCTGAAGAAATCCCGAAGATGATCACAGTGGACCCTCAGAAAGTCTATTCCTTACTATCGACCAGAATTTTCTGAGACTGACCGGCCAATATCCGACTGATGATCTTGCACACGCAATATTGGACGGCCAACGTCTTGGTGTCGCTGAGAGCAAGAGGCAGTACAATAGGGCGCTGGCGCTGGCGCTGACCACCCCATTTCCTCGGACACATGGTTACTAAGAGTTATTAATAGTCAGTGCCGTTCTCCGTAGTTATTCATAAATTTTATTCACCAGCCCCTTTGTTTTTCGGCAGCGCACGAATGGCCCCCACTCCGCTTGAAAGCTTAACCAAAGCTTAGCGCCTAGAAAACGATGCTGCCTACGACTGGACCACCCGAGGCATTATTATTATCGAGGTAGACAGTTGTGCTTGGTCTGACAGAGGATTCCATTCCTCAAGATACTTCCTCATACACGGGCTGCTATAGGACCAACCCTATTAATTTATCTAACTCAAGATCGCCCACCCCATGACGACGATCTCGTCACGGGGCAAACTCAGCCCAATAACAACCCTTGCCCACCGGCAAGATCGCATCACTGTCACCGGCATCGCGGACCAGATGACTCCACTGGAAAGACGCAATACCGCAGGGCTGAGCCATGCGTGACGTGGAGCCTGACGGTGAGTGGCTTGATACTTGGCCCACCGAAGCAACATCGGCAAATGCGAATCTTCCGGCCATTCAGACTGTTTCAGACGGGCCTGCCTTAGCCACACGGCCCATACTGGGCTCGTTTTGTTTTTAATATTTTTTTTTTTCCTCTGTCGAGTGTTTGGCCCAGGCAGCCCCTGATACATTGTCGACATAAATAGTCCCGTTCTCGCTCACCTCCCGTTTCACCCGTCCTTCCCTCCCACTCCACGATATACCTTACTCCCCACACCGTCCCTATCCACTATCCGCATTGAATTACTCTAATACCATTGAATATGGGCATTTTCACCTGGTTCAAGTCCTCTAAGGAGGAATCCGCCCCTAAGACCCAGCAGCCCACCTGGGATCCCAACACCCTCACCATGCAGCAACCCTCCAGTCCTGCCGCCCCCACAACGGAGCGGGTCGTGACTGAACAGCCGGTAATTTGCGTTCCATGTGTATTGATGGGAATTGGCAACTAATAGATCTAGGAACAGACCAACCAAGAGAACATGCAGATGAAGCTGCGTGGTGGTGGCGCCGGTGATGTGTGTTGTGGCGTGTAAGTGTTCTAGCTTCGGGAAGAGAAAGCATTGATACTAATGGCCTATTACCTTAGTTGCGCCGGCCTTCTGTGTTTCGAATGCTGTGAGGAGTGCTGCTAGATACTATTTCACGATACGGCTAGATCATGCTCTTGTTAGTTAGATTGGATTTCAAGAATTGCGCTAGTGAACATTCCCGCACTGTAAATATCTAAAATAGAAATACCTGAATAATGCCGCTTCGGGGGCCTTTCATCAAGTATTTGATCGCAAATTTGCTGCGGCACATCATTGAAGAAACCCTCATATGGTAAACGTGAAAGAAAGGAGGGAAAAGAAAAAAAAAAAAGCGACTCCTTGCAGATATGACTGGATAAATGTCGCTTCTGGGGGCCCTTCACCAGGGTCTTCCTCGTCCCACCACAGCAAACATGAAAGCAAACGCAAAAAAAGCCGACTCAACTCCTCACCAATCTTTCTTGTTTAGATCAACCCCAACCGTTGTAGTGTTCGGCAACTCCAACTGGCCTGCTTCGTACTTGACCGTTCCATCCTCGTGGTATCCCGCCACCTGAACAAGGCCGCCGGTGAGCTCATCCATCAACTGCGCGTAGTAATCCCCACTGCTCATGTCGCAGCGGGCGCTACCAGTCTCCAGATGGGCGACAAGGGCAGCAGTGCTCTTGAATATGCGATGACAACCAGGACACCTGTTAACGTCAGCCTCAAATCCACGCCAAGTAGAGTCATATCCACATACTGCACCCGTCTCGCCATCGGCGCCTTCTGCAGCACATGCTCCTCGAACTTCTCGCGCTGGGCAAACCCCTTGCCACAGGGACATACATACTCTCCGCTGAACGAGTCAAACCACTGGGTGGCGTCCCACGACCGGTGGAACGCGCGGATCGTCTGCCCAGCCTCGGGGATCCCGACACCAAACGTTCGCGGCGAGGCTAGCGAGGGCTCCGACGGGGCGACCGGCTGCGTCTGGATCGAGCATTCCTTTTCGCGCCAGGCCTTCTTCTCATGCATGTCGGACACATCCTGCGAGTCGAGCAAGCCTGCGGCAGACACGCTGTCGGCGGCGCCCTTTTCGCCCAGATCGGGCCAATGCTTTTGAGCCATCATGGCGGTGATGGTCGAGACATCTGCGTCGCTTGGGCGCGGGGGTTGGTTCCTCATCGCTTCGCGGTTGGCGAGCTGGCGCGCATTGAGGGCCACGCCGCCGTCATTGTCGGGCTCGCTCGTGGCGGGGCCAGCTGCGTTGGGGTCAGGAAAGACGAGCGTGGGGTACCCCTCGCCGGCCTGGAGGGCCTCCTTGATCAGGAGCTTCTTGGACTGGTCCTGGAGGATGCGGGTGGGGGTGATGCCGGGGCATGCGCGCTGTTCGACGTGACCCATCAGGGTGCTTGCGGAGGTGAATGTGGCCCCGCAGCCGTGGCATTTGAGGTTCTGCTTGGTGCGGTGGAGCTGCAGGGGTTGTGGTTAGATTGGTATCGCGGGTAGAATTCTGTCAGGGATCGCTCACCTGGCGGATGTGGCCGTCGCGGCCGCCCTCGCTGCGGAACTCGAGGCCGCAGATGGGACACACGACGTGTCTGTCAGATTTGATCTTGTGGACGAGTAGGTGCTCGTCGTCGGCGAAGTCCTCGTCGCAGCGCGCACAGTACTCGTGGTCTGGATCGTCTCTCTTGTGCAGCTTCATGGCATTCTCAGATGGGAAGAAGCGGTTGCAGTCAGGGTAGGTGCAGCGCACCCGGGTGGGAGGAGCTGGAGAAGACATGAGTGTGCGTGTGCGTGATGTGTGATGGTGATGGGTGGGTTATTGAGAGAGAGAGAGGAAGACGTGATGGAGGAAGTTGGGAGTTTTATAGAAGAGAGTATTACGCTTTGTTGATGGGAGGTGAAGGCTGCCTCAACCGGAACCACACATTCACAGTCTGCCTAAACCACTGGCCTTTGACAATGGAATTATTCCTACCTACCAACCTATATGTCATTCTGAATACGTACATATTACACTATCAATGCCGGTTTTCCCTTTTTTCGCTCAACTAGAACCGGGAGAAAGGAAGCCTACGGCCAAGTTAGTAAACTTCATGCTATCGACCAGAGGTCAACTCACCACTTCCCGCGCAGTGTGATCACCGCCCAGTTGTTCCCATCCTGGTCTGTTTCCTTCTCCACCTTGGTTGAGAACGAAATGGCGCTCATAATCCCGTCGCCAAATTTCTCGTTCAATACCGCCTTATACGCATACCCGTAGTTCTGCACGATCTCGTACAGACGGTAGATCAACGGCTCCTTGGGAGGCATCTCGACAGAACGACCGCGGTCGGGGAAGCCGCTGAGCTGTTCCTCTAGAAGAGGAGTGGGGATGTCCAACAGTTCAGATAGCTTGACAATATCCTCGGGAGAGGCCTTTGCCTGGCCGTAGAAGATCGCTGCCGCCGCGACCTCATTCCGGCCGATATGCTGCGCGATCTGCTCGAAACTGAGCTTTTTGGCTGCCTTGGCCTTGAACAGGGTCTGTGCCGAGGCGGGGAGATTAGGGTGTTGCGAGACCTTGGTGGATTAGTACAGGAGGAGAAACGCTGGTCACTGATGTCTTACGTCGAGGGTTGCCAGAGACATGGCTGAGGAGTGGAATGCGAACACGGCAAAAACCTACGAAATTAAACTTGAAGTAAATGGGTGGAAGAGAACGAATTATATAGGCAGAGACTTCCAAGAGATAAGAACCACCAGCCAAGAACAACTCTTATCAACCGGATGGACCACCGTCTTAAATGGACCGACGGTGTTTCTCCAACTGCCAATGCGGGGTCGCTCTTATCGCGCGTAATTTTAGTATTGTCCATACGTCACCTGCGGGGTTCCGCCATCCCCGATGCGGGGTAACCATCACCATTAATCGCAACTACTTTCAGGTAGGTAGGTACAGTCCTATTTTAATAAAAGTCCTCGTTTGCAGCCTCAAACATGTCCCCGTCGTCCTGTCCCCCAGTTCCTCTTGTCATCTTGCGCCCGTCCACAAAGGCGTACGGGTCTGGCACCGGCTCGCCTCTCTCGTTGACTGTCGTCTCAAATACTTCCTCGGGGTCCCAGTTGGCAATAGGATCTGCGGCTTGGGACCTTGCAGTGTCAGACTGGGTAATTGCATGCTGCTTCTCCGCTGCACGCTGGTCCTGGGTCGTGTCTCGGACACGTCGAGTCTGGTCTTGGTTTTCGGGGAAGCGGATGGAGGTTTCGGTCTTCGACCCAGGCATGGTGTGTCGTAAGGATCCTGCGTAGAGATATAGATAGTCATGTATTTAATAATATAATGACAGGAGAGCTCCATAGAAGTGTAGGGGGGCGCCATTACTTTATATATATCTCTCTCGAGGCTGTGGCGACCGTATGATGGTATACTGAGTCTTTACATCACACTGGGTTTATGCCATTGAACAATATACTAGTATATCTTCGTACCCAAATTATTCATATGGAACGACCCACAACTACATCAAAATGCAATCATTGTCCTCATTCGTGATGTTCTGGATAATCATGTTCAGCTCTACCAGCAGGGGTGGCAATAGCGCGACCTAAGTATGGGCCACCATCTCGTATCTTATCCTTGGCATCTTAAAACAGCATGTCGTGTTTCCAGTGGAACAAAGGCTTCTGGTATAGAGGTTCGAGCATATTTCTTTTCTGGGGTAGAATTGCATTAAAAGTAGTGTTCGCTACACCTACAATGTCACCTCAGAATTGGCACCGAGAACCCCACATAGCTTCAAGGCGCAGTATATTGTTTGTTTAGTCACTGGTTCTCCTTCCCCTACTAAAGCACGCACCTCTTCCCGTAAGAATATGTCCCTATTGTGCTAGACGTTATTCACTAGTCTCTCGGCACTAAGTTCCTTTACAGTGTCGAACAAATATAGCATCCTGCTCACATATACTATCTGCTTGGAGGCATAAGCACTAGCCATTGGCTTGATTGCTTTCCATAAGCAATACGAACCATGCATATCCACAGAACTAGGCCGACTACAAATACTTCATCCTGCCCGGTTCAAAACTTCCCCTGTATCCTTGTTGAAAAACTGAACCTGACTACAAAATGCGGATTGCTATTGTCCCTCTCCTTGCTGTGCTGGCTGCCCAGCCCGCGGCCACATACAAAAACGTACGTCTTCCCACACACTCATTGACAGTCTTATATTGGGATAATTTATGAACTGATTGGCGTATACCTTAATGAAAAGTGGGACTTCTATCTCTTCAAACCAGGCTGCAACCCTGAAGGCGTTGCCATCAGCGGCCTGTGGCTCTATCACGCAACTGGGACAAAACAAACATCATGCAGAACAATAGATAATAGGACCGATTTCAACCTTACGGACGTGGACAGCCTCTCGTGGAAGAGCCCAGAGGGAGTCCTCGCACAATTCGATCTTTGTATGTTTGAGGATGGAGAGTGCCTGATGGGGGTTGTTGATGAGGTTCGCAATCAGTGGGATATCTGTCACAAATATAATGGATGGAAGGGGTATAAAGTCGTTCCAATTGGCACAAGTTGTGTTTGACTTGTGGAAATGTGGCAGGGGAAAAACTCACCACTGGCCATTTGACTCACGCTCATTGCTCGTTTATTAAATAATACGTAGTCTTAAGCATTGTGGTGGTATCAAGCCTTAATTTCCTCGATATATAGCCATCTATCCTGTCCCACTCTATTTGTACCGTTTCGTATAATAAAGCTTTATCTTATTATTCCTTTCGAATAATAGCACGAGCCATAATACTTGATAGATTGTGTTATATCGCAGATCTTCCGCTCTTACCATCAAAAATGGCTATAATTCAGTCAAATGACACGTGCGCTAATACCTGGTCCATCGAGGTTGATACATCCTTTGTAAATACATCGGACACCTACTCTCTCAAAAAGCCCATCACTAGAGCTATTTGGCGTCACGATAAGAACGTAGCAGCTATCCCCACACGATTCCGAATAGTCCTCGGGTGCGAAAGCTCCGGGTGGAAAATCCCTGCCGACGATGATGCATTTGACGGTTTCAACGTCTTGCAGATCCACATAAAAGCGCAGCTCGTTCCGGGCATGCGAGGCTCCGCCGTATCTGCTATCATCACAGCTTCTAGTACTTACCAACGCAGATTCGTCCCCCATAAATGCCATGTTGCAATCCTTGAAGTCCCTGGCCCGAGCCTGAAGTGTCCTACTATCTTGGAAACTTATAGGTCGCTCCAAGCAACACACTCAAGATCGATTCCCATGAATTTGATATCGCCTTCGTAGCCTGTCCATGATCATGATGGAGCCTAGCTCTTTGTGGGAGTGGCCGGGGTTGAGACGGGTCCGTGTTAACGTGGATCACTTGGGCCGTTGCCACAGAAGGCTGCGGTGTAGAAATTTGCTCAAAATCCCGTATTGAGCGTCGCAATCGAAGGTCTTCGCAAGACGTCTCTCTAGACCAGCAAATGCGATAGCATGGTCAATCGGCTGAGTGAATTCTCGCTTCTTGTATTCCTCAATAACAGACTCCAAGAATGAGAGAATCTGACTGTCAGTACGCTGGCTAGTGGAAGATGGGAATCGAGGATCGCCCAAAATATGACTCTCGAAGCTATGGACTGGGGTCGGGCAAGACTATAATGAAATATGGAAGGCTCTAAGTACTTGTACATCAGTGTAAGCGACTCTCAGTGAACCCCAACACCACATTCGTAGGCCTGAGTGGAGGAGAAATGCAGGATGCGCCGCAACAACGCCCTTTCCTGCAATACCCATCCACAGGACCTCAAGACACTCTGTTCCACGTCCCAAGTAAAGTCGTCGATGTGCTCGCAGATGTAAAGTGGAAAAACTTCAAATTTCGGCGACTCACGGTAGGGGTTGAGTTCTCTTAAGAAGCTATCTCCTTTGTCAAGGTAAACTTTATAACTTCGCTGTTCTATCTCCCGTCTCATCGAACGATAGCTTTCTTCGAAGCATAAAGGCGAGGATGGAGGTGATGGCGGAGGTAATGGAGGTTTTTTAATCTTCACAAACTCCCGCGACGACGGTGATCCAGAAAACCCATTTTAGAATCCTTGGCAGATGTAGCTGCAACGGTAAAATACGCCATGGTATAGACAGCGTCCATTCTGTTGGCTTCTCGTTTCCAGTCCTCGGGGTCATCCTGGATGATACACAGAGAGTCAATCCAAAGGTATCGTTGGCCGAGCTCAAGGGTCACTTGAATGCCATCCTGGAACGATTTAGGTAGTTGACTTATTTTAAATCCCCGGATTCGTTCATCAATGTTCTCCTTTTGGGTGGATACTATGCGCTCCGGTTTATCTGGGGTCCTACCCCAGCAGTGTGACAAAGCAACATAAGATCCGTGCTCATTTTCTTTTGAGCAGTATAAGTGTACACGTATAGAATGAGACCCCTCGCCCACATTGATGACTCTGGTTGGTAGGTCACTTATGGCCTCTGTGTGGCAATGGTATTTTGCATGCTTCTTGTTACACGCCCCAAGCCAGCCTCGTATTATACTAAAGTGGTACTGACTACCCACATCTGGTAGTATGGGCAATCCAACCTGTGTAGCTGGGCTTATGTTTTCGGAGTCTGGATATGGGTTATATGGGTTATATGGGTTACCATCGGCTGATTCGCCGATTGGGAAGAAGTGACGAACCTGGATTACCTAGTATCATGAGAAAAGGCTGACGGTGCTCTCCAAATTCCAGTACGGAACAGTCCCAGTGGATATTAACTTTCTTGTCTTCTCTCATTCCCTTTCGTTTCAAGAATCGAAAGAAGAGTCCGCATAAGTCACAAGTGGCAGCGGCTGTCCTTAGCATCTCTATATGATGGTCAACCGCATACCACGCTCACACAGAAAATCGTAGGTGCTGCAATCATCACATAGATTAGCAACAGGTGGCATACGTTGAACATCTTTCCATAGATTAGTGGTCTCGGGAAGAGCTAGAGGCAAGTCATTCTCAACAACGTAGAGCCAGTCTCCACTAAGGAGCTCCTTCTTGGTGAAGGTTCGTCGTCCGCCTAAGTTCTCCGGGTTAGCGTTCCAAATATCGATGTCATATATCTCTCTTGCCCTAAGCCCCCCGATTGACTTGTAGCCGTATAAGGAGTCATCCCAGTCGCTTGTCGCTTGATCTATCGCCAAGTTTTTCATGCGTGAAACGTTCCATATCGGGTTCTGCAATCGTTTTCTACTCCAGATAAGATTTTCGGTTTGGGGATGAACACAGAGCAAATGGACTAAGAAAAGTGATACGAGTAGTTGGGCAACACCCTGGTCCTTCAACCCAACGTGGGCACGTGATGAAGAGCAAAGAAAAAGAATCCTTTACATATGATCCTTGTGCAGCAGTCTCAGTTGAGTTGGACTTATGCTGGATGAGGGCCCTCCTTTTGACGGGAAAGCTTAGCACTGGGGCTATTTTGATCCGGTGCTGAATATCAAAAATTAGAGCACGCCTGGAGAGCAATATTCCCAATTATGCGATACTGCTTGCCTGAAGCTATGAATAATAAATACATTGATACATGTCGGAGCAGGGGGGTGCTCACATGACAATCGTGATCTCTTAGGATTTATTGCCCTTTGTGTTGTGAACGGCTGGGGTAAATGGAAACAGGCAATTTTTCGTCGATCACTTCGCAGTCAGCCAATGCAACCTTTCAATTCCTACGAACAATTTGACTATGACGAAGAATTAATCTTTATATTACCAATAAAGATATGAAAAAAGCTGGCAATGAATTTGCGGAGAAAACTTACCGATCTTGTGTTGATCTCACGAGCCAGGATATTCCGCTATTCCCGGGCTGTTTTCCGTCCCTGTATGAGTCCATTCCGCACTAGTTTAATAATCTCATAAGTTCGCCCCCGCACCTTAGAGATCGTGAATGAACACATTGTTGCGGCGTCAGTATGGGCGAAAAGGAGCAATTGGAAGTATCCGGCCTTTCCCAGGCCCAGGACAATCGAAATGCCGCTTTCGAGGTTGTCTGGGAGGAAAACGATGCAGAAAACCCCAAGAACTGGCCTGCATGGTATAAAATCTTCATAATCGGGACGATGTCGTTTACTACAACTGTTGTGTAAGTCGCTGGAAATAACCATCTACCATCTTATTTTGGCAGGAGTCGCTCATGACCTTATCAAATGGCTTAGGATTCTCTACTCTACATCATACACTTCTGGATTACCCGGGATCGAAGAAACTTTTGAAGGCATTTCTCGTACGGTTGGACTTATTGGCTTGACGACGTACATGCTCGGAATGGCTCTTGGGTCCCTGGTGCTCACGCCGTTGTCTGAGCTATATGGTCGACGCTCAACCCATCTAGTTTCCATTACACTGTTCACTATTTTGATCATTCCCGTGGCATTGGCACCCAACATCCCAGCTATCATGGTTAGCAGATTTTTCGGAGGATTTACAGGGAGCGCCACAGTAGCTGCTGCGCCTGGGTCAGTCAACGATGTCGCAAGCGGAAAGAATAGAGCTCTCGCATTCAGCTGTTGGAGCCTCGGTGCGATGAATGCTGCTGTTATCGGTATGGTATTTGTGTCCAGAGTTCCAATTCCGCAGCTTACACAGTTTAGGTCCGATTATGGGTGGTTTTATATTTCAGTATCTCGGATGGCGATGGATCAACTGGATTGTGTTGATATGCGGGGGCGTGTCGTTTGTTGCTCTCTTTCTCTCAAAAGAGACCTACGCCCCTGTCCTTCTCAATGCTAAGAGGGCACGCATACAAAAGCAAACAGGCGACATGCGATGGTGGTGCAAATATGATGAGGATGGTGAACAAGACTCCTGGGCTATAATGCGAACTAACCTGTATCGACCGCTTCAAATGGCCATTTTCGAGCCTATCTGGTGAGTATCCCTCAGATGATGCAGGATGAGATATTGTTACTCACAGAACTATAGCCTCTTTCTGGATGTCTATGTTGGAGTCTTCTATGCAGTTCTATTTCTCTGCTTTGTCGGTTACCCGATTGTGTTCCAAGAGCTCCGCGGCTGGTCGCCCGGTCTGGCAGGCCTTGGTTACTGTGGAATCGGCACCGGTGTTGCTCTAGCCGTGTGTGCTGAGCCAATTATACGTATTATTGTTAACAAACACCCGCGGGATCCTGTCACAGGACGCCCTGCGCCTGAGGCAAATGTGAGCGTGATCTGCGTTGGAGCAATCCTGGCTCCTATCGGGCAGTTCTGGTTCGCATGGACGGCACGGCCGCCTGTCCACTGGATCTCACCGATTCTTGCCGGTCTTCCATTTGGATTTGGAAATGGTCTGGTATTTATATACGTCGTTAACTACCTTGCTGGTAGCTATGGGATCTACACAGCCTCGGCAAATGGCGGCATGTCAGTGGTCAGGTATGTTTTTGCAGGGGTATTGCCTCTGGCGGGAACCAAAATGTATCATGCTTTGGGGGTCAATTGGGCGGGGACGATGCTGGCCCTTATAGAGGTCTTATTGATCCCAATCCCATTTGTATTCTATAAATATGGAGGAAAGATTCGGCAGCGGAGTGCCCTCATTTCGAAGTTGAGTTGACCTTCTGTTACATAAATAATTATCAGATTACCCAAGATTATTGAGTTCACTTGGAATAATATAAATGGTCTCTAACTCATTGGTGTATAATGACTGTCCGCTCTGGAGAGCGACCGCCTGATATCAAACCATAAATGTTTGTATGGACGCCGTCTAGACCCCTTGCATAAGGGACGTGCCATATGTTAATCTCACATAATGCTAATCATATCTGACATTCATGTTGATCACACCCCATTACTAGTTCAAAGTTTTCTTCATGGCCCCCGGTAAGCTTGGATCGCCAACGGTACTCGGAAAAATTGACGGGAATCGAACGGGAAATTAACGGAAATATGGGACGATTCCGTCTACCTCCCCTGACGCGCTGCCACTGATAGCCGTCCTTTTTCCAGACTTCGATTTCATTTGAATTGTTGGATTGGTTACTGATACATCGGGCGACTTAATCGAGTAAATTGGATGCTTGATCGGCATCTACAAGCCTTGGGCAAAGCACACTATCCGGCGATATGGCCTTACAATTAATTTACCTCGATGTTGGCTTGCAACCAAAGATGGGGCAAAATGGGAAGAGAATCACCAACGCATCTCCACTATAGATATTTAAATACATACACGTTGCCCCCTCAGTAGATCTTTAACGAATAGGTAAAGACAGTAGGTCAAACATAGCCACCGAATTGACCATCACAGAACATCTTGATTTAACTTAATGGCCTAGCAGGTATTGAGCGTGGCGTCGCCAGAGATGTCCCAGGTAATATTTTCTCCGCAGGGGTTTTCCGTGACGGTGTTACTGTTCACCTCCAAAGTGATTGAGATATCACGATTGTTGTCGAACTCATCACGAGCTGCAAGGCGGACCTCTCCACCGCCCTCGACAGTACCTCCCAGAATCGAGACGCCATAGCAATTTTCAATTAGAATTGCATTGTTCTCGTTATCTGCGAGATCAACGTTGCTGATCTCTACGCCTCCAGATTCCGAGACACAGAAGATGCCACGACCGCCACCGCGAGAAACCACATTCTCAACGAAAACGTTGGTAGTGTAGCTCCCATCAGCTAGCTGACCATTGGTGTTTGCCATGCGGAATGTGGCATACCCTGTCCCGGAAGCCACGTTGTCGCCATCAACAAGCCCGACTTGGGCATTTGTGGTCGTCTGCAGCAGAAGACCACACTCACCCACATCTCGGGCTATAACCTCATTGATAGTGAGACCGTCAATATTCCAGGTCTCTACTGCATGGCTTCCAGCCCCGGTGACAGTGATACTATCCATGCTCACATCGGAGTTCGCAGCTTCATCCCGTTCGAAGCGGATTCCCAGGCCCCCGCTAAGGTTCATGGTGATTTGGCCAAGTGAAAGCCCCGTGACACCATAAAATCGCATTCCAAAATAAGGGTTACCGGTCATGGTGAGGTAGGGAATTGCAACCCCGTCTGTATCAAGCGACTCAATAGCGCCGTGTCCATCCTCGTTGTAGCCAACATCGATCGTTCCACACCCTTCAAAGGTCTTGCCGCTTCCGATGCTTATGGAATTGGTACCGATAGAGCCAGACGCAATAACTGAAAGACGTTGGCCAGCGCTAATTCCGTCTAGGGCAGTTTGAATAGCAGTGTAATAGTCAGACCCCGAGTACACTTCCTCTGAGCCAACAGTAGAAGTAAAAGAGCCTCCCTCGCCATCCACAATAGCGTCCGGTGTGCCTGACCCACATTGTGCAGCGGCGCCTCCAGCTAGAGCGAGTACTGCGGAGAATATATCGAATTTAACCATGATGATGCGGTTGGTATATACGCTATACAGAGACTGTTTAGAAACAATATGGCTGTCTTGTATTCTACTCCGCCGGATAAAAGTTGGAATTTATAACTTCGTCCGCTCCCAAAAGATGAAGATTGGAGGATAGTCGAGTGCCTGGGGCTATGCTGCCAAGGATGTTTCAAAGTGGTGCATTTTCTGGGCAAGCAGCTTGGCGGTATATCATCATCCCGAAACAGATTCTACAGACTCAGGGAGGCGGAGGGATCCTACAATAATTCTTGTTATATTGTTCCCGCCCGGCCAGTCCAGTAAAAAATAACCCGGGGGCTTATGATGTCGACTGACGTCTGGTGCGGTGATATACATGTTTTTTCCCACTTATCTCTGGCTCCTAGCAATTCAAGTTCTATGCTGGCCAGTTCTTACCAGCTCTTGGCTTTATATCTACAAGACCACTAGTGTTACAATTTCTCAGTCGCCTTTAATCCCACCTGTCAACTCAAGATGAAGATACTTGGCCGGAGAAGAATAGCACGAACCACAATTGGAGCGGCCTTCACACTCAGGGTGAGACAACCGAAGTAAATGAGCTCTTAGTACAGCTACCTTCCTTTCTCGTCAGTGATCATCGCAGTGAACAGACCGGAGTAGTTCTTCCCGATGATCATCAGCAAAGTTTCACCATGATATCCCGCCAATCAACAGCATATCCCCACAAAGCTATGTACTGCCAGAATGTCTTCATTGCATGTCTGACTTGTTTGAGGTAATCAGTAGGGATATGATGTTGATACAATAATACTTCTGTTCTAAAAAGTTTAATAGATTCGCTACATGAACAGGTCTTGTCCGTCATATCCTACATGCGTATGTGAACCTTCCTGCGGTAAGGATGTTGCTTCGTAATATTTTGTTTATACGAGAATAGATACAAGCGCGCTACACCCCAATCCCTCACCTCACGCAGTCCTTACACAGCGCCGAAGGTATTCATCGACACGAGCTACATCCCCAAGTTCGGCCACAACCCCAACATATCCATCCGGTCGAACAATAGCAAGCGCACCCTTACTAGGGTCGATACCGTAGACCCCATACGCATCTTCCAGATCATAGCCATTGTAGAAGCGCATCTCGGCATGACATTTCACGCACCCCGGAATATCATCCCATTCAAAGGGCTTTTCAACGCGCGGGTGGATAGCAATCAGCTCGACGAGTGATTCTGGGAAACGCTCTATTATGGTTGTCGCACCAACTAGCGCCTTTGCCGATATTCCGGAGGGGTCTAACAGATCAGTTGATGCAAGGCACAGGATGCGGAATCGTCCAGTTGACTCTAAGTCTATACGCCTATTAGTTTACTCCCAGAGAGAATGGGGTAAGGTAAAACGCACCGTCTTGAATGTCCCGATGCCATCCATCAGCGTGTCGCATCAACTTGATGTTCAGAAGTCTACGTCCTGGGCGCAGGATTCCAGACAGATAGTCGGTGCCTTTCACAGGGTCAAAGGAGCCGGTTGGGAAACATCTGTCCACTATCATGCTTTCATTGTACTCCACGCCACATCCACTGGTGAAGCCATTCCCGGTGTTAAAGGTTTGGACGAATTCTGCATGGGACATTCCAGAGTCTGCTGTATCAACTTGACCCGAAAATATTGTGGAGAACTTCCGATCAAAGTCAATCAGTTGTTGTGCATTTGCTTGGCGCTCAATCTGGTAGGTATCCAGCAAGGGGTCGGGGTTCTTGTGGTCCGAAGATGGCGTTAGACCATTGACGTGATACGCCAGCTTCCACGCTAGGTTGTATGAATCCATCATCGACACATTCATGCCCTGGCCGGCTTTGGGGCTATGTGTGTGGCAGGCTGGAATGGTCAGATCAGAACATTCATCAATAAGGGGGCGACAAAATACATACCATCACCTGCGATAAACACTCGACCAACTCCGGTGGTGTCTTTCACAATAAATTCAGGTGAAACCCGCTGGCCAATCTGGTACGCTGCCCACCAGTCAACAGCATCTTCTCTCTTAGGACGAAGATAATACGGCTTGAAGGCATCCTGTGCCTGCTTCAGGATTCCCTCCAATGTAACCTTACTTCTTCGCACCCTGGCGTTCTCGAGAGTCACATCCGGCGCTGCTGCATCATTGCCATCCGGGTTAACTGCACCCGGTACAAGGACATAGAGACGAGTAAGGTATTCACCAGTGACAATTCGCTCGCGGGGAATGATCATCACAGACCCAGCAGGGGAATGGATTGCACATCGTCTGCGGATATCAGGGAAATTGGTGTCCGCAACCAAGTCCACGACACCCCAGATATGATCCAACGATTGCCCCTCGAGCTTCAAGCCCATGGACTGGCGAACGACGGAGTGGGCGCCGTCAGCACCAACGAGGTGCTTTGTCCTGATTGTCCTCTTTACTCCATTTGTTTCCACTTCTGCCAAGACAGGGAACTCCTTGTCACACTCATCGATCTGGACGTGGAGCAACTTGGTTTCTCTCTGGACTCCTCGCTTCGAGTAACGGAGAAGATCTGTCTCCAGGATGCGTTCGATGCGCCCCTGGTGGATAGTAGCCTCGTAACGGAAACGCGCAGGCGGAATTACTTCCGGTACGACGTTTTTTCTTTCGATAACTTTAGTCTTGTCATCTGAGGTCTTCCAAAAAGCGAATTGCCACATTTGACATGCTTCATTTTCGATTTCGTCGGAAATTCCGAGGGTCTTAAACACTTCCAAAGTTCGTGGTTGCACGCCATCTGCTTGGCCTGATTTCAGGGTACTTGGCTTTGAATCAATGCACAGCAACGATTCATCGCTCAGTCCATATCGTGCGAGCAAGAGCTCCAGCATGAGTCCAGCCGGGCCGGCCTGTGGCAATGTTAAATAAAAATCCTACCATGCTTCTTCATAGTCCAATAAGCAGATGGGATTTGTTGACGTACCCCGACAACAACAACTTCATATTTTTCAGGGCCGTCTCCGCTGGCCCTGAAAGGTGGAGAGAGGCGAGGAAGAGGAGGAGCAAATGACGGAAGGACCCTCAGGTCTCTCGATTTGGAGGAGAATTCAGTAAAAACAGGCATATTATCGGCTAAGAAGAATATGCGATATCAGGATAGCGGAAAAAACAGACTGGATGAAAGGGTTTATATTTCATCCATTCTATAGCGTCCCCATTCCCCCGGTTATTGTGTGCCGTATAGTCTGGAGAAACCCCACCGAGCCTGAGCCACATGGTTCGGCAAAGAATTCGGTGATTTAGAATGAAGAATATCCGGGGGGTGGGTATGTAGGTGTTGTGTTGAATTGGCTGGGCTACCAATTGAAGGCCAACATTTGGTAAGCATGGAAAATGTCCAGCAGCCAATCGATAATTTCCACCATCCTATTATGAACTTCCACCAATATATCTTCGGTAATAAGAGCATACAGACGTTGAAGCACCCGGTTTGCCATTGCTGAACAATCCCCCATGTGTAGGGGAAGGGACACCCCGCCACCCCGCCCACACCCCGCAAGAAAAGGTGGGGCATCCACTTCCGTCGCCTGTGAGCCTGAATCTCGTGGTTTGTAGAAATATCGAATTCATTCGGGAGAGGGATGTTCTGGAATAGTCGCAGAATGTAAGAAGACATCCGTCCGTGGGTAGATATTACATACATAAGCTGGTAGAGAGTATAGCAGCCCAGTCAATCCTCTCTCTCTTCTTCCAATGCGGCACATAATACCGAGGCAAATGTCTTCGAAATAGCCCACCGCCCAACCCTGTGAAGAAGGTCAATCAGCCGATGGAGATGATTCACGTCAGCGAAAGCTGGATCTCCAAATGCTTGGCCTTGGACCTCTTGTAACGCGCTTTTGCTTCCCAGTAGTTGGATCTCGGGCGCTTCGAAGGCTTGTAGATCAATTTCTTTTTTATAGCCAATCCGATTAAAGCAAATCCATACTAGCGCAGCAGAAAACAGCGCTCGCGGAATGTGGATAGCAGGTTCGGAAGATACCCGCATCCGCTCCAAGTATCGTTGGATCAGTAAAGCATGGACGAGACATTTGCTTGCATCTAGCGAGGATGCCCATGTTCGAACCTTGTTAACTGCCCTGACTTTTGGCAAATATCCACACCGGCCAATTGCTTGTTCTAGTAGATCAATATCGACGTAGAGAGACATGTAGATGGAATGCCACAGCACCGGCAGGCCAAAAGGGTCTTCGTCGTCTCGCAGGTGCACACTATAAGTTTGCCACCAAAGAATCAAGAGCTTGGAGATTCTCTTCGCTTCATCGGCGCTTAATGCATTGGAGTGTCGTGTTTCAATGATGTCCGCATTTATACTTTCCAAGACGCCATACGCTGCAAATCTAGACTTGCCACCGGCATCGTGGAATGGATCTGGTACTCCTGGTGTAGCCTTCCTGCTGGATAAAGATTGTTTATAAAGCGCAGCCCATTTCACGGCAGTCGGTGCCATAAATAGAGCCTCTGATTCTAGGTGAGGATACTGGGTAAATCGATGCTTGCGAATGGGATCATGGTGCAACAAATCCGCCAGCTCGGCGTCATGGATATTCAGTGCGATTTCGACACGGCCTCTCTGTTCAATCTCAATCCAGATCTGCCATTGCTCTTCCAGGCCCTGTTCATCAGCATCTAGGTTGAAATGGTGGCCACTATTAAGATCGACATGGCTGTGTTTATTCGATTCCCTAGCCCAAGACATCACGGTTCCATGGAGAACATCAGCCATGACTAAGTCTCTCGGTCTTCCCGATAGAATTGCAAATGTTTGCCCAAAAATACCCGCCTGCACCATGGAAAGGGCATCGGGGCGGCTTTGGGAGAGGATATTCTCCCAGGACGCAAGTATTGCTTTGTTTAGTCTCTCAAAAATCCGTGTCCCCTGCACCACTGCATGAGGAGACCCAACGAAGAGACTACCGATGGAGCATATAGACAGAAACAATAGTGAGTTCTCTGCAGTGGGGCGGAAAGTTGGGGCATGGATAACCGGAAATAATGAGTGGAAGCGGCTGAAGAATAATTTTGCAAACAGATTTAATTGCTCCGCGGATGGTAAAGCTTCATCATGCATCCGAGGTTGGAGTTGACGCGAGAGACCTGCTCGATAGGTCTCATCTGCGTCTACGTTCCCAGAGGCTATAGATCCTTGAGCAGTCTCGGTAGAACGGGTGGTTTTGGGGTCATCGGATGGCGTGAGGAATGTGAACCATTTCTTCTGAACCGCATTTCGGAGTTGGCTTGCGGTGGAATCCTGTCCGCCTGTTGGTGCTGGAACTGACCCGGGAATGTCATAACTGTGCCCATTTAACCCAGGATAAGGTACATTTGAAGGCAACTGAGCCCATTCAAAGATTGCCGAGGACAACGAAAAGTCCAGAGCATCCACATCTAGGTCTGTCCCTAGAAACCAACTGGAATCGCCTTGCGGCATGGCATCATGTAAGGCCATTCCCGGCACGGCTTGTGCATCGGGATTTTTTGTCAAACTAGGGGTTTGGGGGGCTGCATGTGGTAGCCACAGAGGATTCGCTGAAACAGATCCCACTGGCTTTGAAGCAGCTTGAGATGTCGGCGTGAGTAGCATCGGATCACCTCCCACAGGAAAAGCGGTGGTTGACGGGGATGCATGAGACTCCGGGGAGCCGTTCTGATGACTTTTTTCGTGTCGTCGTAAAACATCACTGAACGTGGGTCAGTATGGGTTCACGGTGGATTGGCTGGCGGGTTGATGAGTTACCTCCGGGAGTATAGCTTGCCACAGACTGTACATTCGTAAGGTCGCTCTTTGGTGTGACTACGAAGGTGTCTTGTGAGATGTTCGGACTTGGAAAAGTTTTTGTTGCAAGTGTGACACCTGTGCTCTGGCCGATTTCGAGTGCTGTTCATTTCGTGGAAGACTATATTGGTATCTGGGGTATGTCAATCTCTCCATTGGAGTTGTTCTTTCTCCGGCTTGTGGGGGAATTTCGAGACCCCATATAGGTCACGTGTCATAATCATTCCCAAATATTCACTGACATAGATGTCCTTAAGTCTAACCTATTTACTTATTTAAACAAATGCATGGCTGTGTGACCTATACAATATTTACTCTAGGGAGTCTGGCAGTACGTGGGTGGCTTGTTGGCTCGAGTGATATATATTTATAGTAGGTATAGTAGGTATAGTAGATTGTTGAATAGAGCAGGTAGGCTAATACAATAACATCCGGCTTCGGCCTTCTTGTCTAGCCCCCTTTAATGTATAAATACATAACAAACATTTCTTTACACCCCAATAACTACTCATGTAATAATTCTAGTTGACTACATATTACGTGGAAGATGGTCAAGAATGATGACTAATCAATATAGGTAACGGCAGTTAAACATGCGGGGATTTCAGATTCCGTGATCCATTCCGATACTTACAATCAATTTCATGGCCCAGTTCAATTTATATGCAGGGTAATGCCTGTAGAACCATATATGTTGCTCGAAAGCATCTAGGCCTGGTCATATAGAAAACAATGGCGGAGAGAAGGACGCAGCGCGACAATACCCACTCTAGCGAGGAGCTCACAGCTCATCCGAACGACGAGCATTCCTCAATTGAAGTCCCATCCAAAAGACAGAAGCGCGGAAAATACGCACGCGCCTGGTAGGTGACCAATATTCATACCCTATAGTCTCCATATCTGACCATGCTAGCGGCGAATGTTCCCGAAGGAAAATCAAGGTACAGACGGAGAATTTGATCGAGGATAGTACTTACTGAAATCTAACAAATCTCCCAGTGTGATGGGCGTATTCCGTGTGCACCTTGTCACTTCCACGGGAGAACCTGTGTGATGCCGACAAATGATCTACGCCGGCGACGACCTGCGAATGACATCGAAATTTCCCAACCGCCAAATGAGTGGCGCAATCATGACCAAGCCGGCGAGTAGTAAGTCCCATTTCACTCATATGTGCAGTGGCTTGAAGATTGTGTAAAGTAGCAGATAATGTGATACTAACAAGTCTTATAGTCCGACAACAAAAGAATTGGCTGCTCGCCTCAGTCGGGTTGAGCATCAATTAGAACTTGTTCTCTCTTCCATATCCAGTAGGAGTGCGGGAGAAAGGGAACCTCTCCTGAATACCGCCGATGATGACACTCCCAGTCTTCATGCCACGAAAACCCAATTGCAAACTTTTGCTGGCGAAACATCAATCAGTCACACACTAAATCAAATCGAAGGTTACCTGGACTACCAGGAGTATCCCTCCATGAGACGCGAATCAACGACATCACTCGCCTCCCTCCCGATGTCCCCCGTGGAATATACAAGCCATCCATACACAATTACTGGTACCCGGAAGGCCCTGGCCAAACACGGTGTCAAACCCAATAAGGGACATTGGGACTCGTTCATGAAAACTTTTTGTGACGAAGTGCACATCTTATACCCTTTTCTTCATATAGCGAGCCTGTGGGACAGCTACGCATGCATGTGGCGGTCCAATTTTGCCCTGGGAACCCGCGCACATACACCAAATGACCACAGAATAGCCATTGCTCAGGTATGGATCTGTCTTGCCCTCGGAAAATGTACGGAATCGCCTCGAGTGCATACCGAAGAAGGCAAACATTCGGCCGGATGGAGTCTGTTTAGCGCCGCGATAGATCTGATAGGAGATTTACTTGGCTGCTTCCGAATTTGTTCAGATGCTACTCTAGTGCTGCAAACATTCTCACTAATGGTATTCCCATTAGAGTCCTTGTGTGCGTACCATTCTTGATTTCTAACGTTGTATAGGCAGTGTACTTGTTCAGACTGGATGCAAATGAAAGGGCTGAGAAGTACCTAGCGTTGGCCATATCTCATGCCCACCATCTCGGGTTTCATCGGTCTAAAGTTGTGTTACAAATGCCCGTTTTTCGCGACGAAATGGTCCGACGATTGTGGTGGTGTCTACATGCAATGGATAGACGATTTTCTATAGAAACTGGCCACCCGTTCATTATTCAAGATGTCAATGTGGATGTCCCTGAGCCGCGCAACTTGAGCGATGAATGGCTCATCCGCTTCAAAAGGGATGCAAGGACGAGCAGTGAGGTGACTAGTGAGATCGAATCGGAACTTGCACAAGACTTCATGACTCCGATACCATATCTCTCCGCCACCATACGCTATTCGCGCATAATTGGGAAAATATGGGAAGCAATATACGGCGCCCATGTGACAGATACATTTCCGAGAGCTTCACTGCTCCAGTATCTAGAACAACTATTCCACGGTGCCCAGAAAGAGATCAAGCCTGAATTCTCCGCCATTACAGATAGTGGAACAGCAACAAATGCTGCCTCCAGCGATAGCCCATGGTGGCGAACAAAACAACAGATGTTGATGAGGATTGTAAGTCTTCCGCGAATTCCCCGGGAATACATTTACTGAAACCAACTAGCGTTGGTTGTCACTTCGTATTTTGATCCGTAAATCGATACTGCACCAGAACAAGCCTTCTTCCGAGACTAAGCTTGATGTTCTTGAAAACGAGATCATCTGCATACAGACCGGATGCCAGATCATCCACGAGTTTCAACAAGTGGCGGATGAGGGGACCGTATCCGCCTATCCGTTTATTCATTCGCTAGTCGGTGCTACCGTTGTCTCGCTGGGTCTAATAGTCAAGGAGCCCTCTTTCAAGAATGACTACGGTGATATGACACTGCACGCTGCGATCTCATTAGAAAGATACTGCCACAGGACGTGGGTGTCGGGTCGTATGCTTCGAACCATCTGCAGACTAAACCAGATCGCCTCGCGTGTGCTGTCCAGTAACGGTACCCTGGCAGTAAGGGGAAGAAATGCGGGTAAAAACGCTAGTTCGAATTCTCCCGCTTTTCATCCAAGACGGAGTCATGAAAAGGCTTTTTCAGACAGTTTTGCTGGAACTACCGTTCCTTCTGTAAGCCCTCTGCCAGCGGAGGATCGTCATGGTTCAACGGATTTCGCCACCAGCCGGACGATTGAAGCACCACAAGCACCCTTTTCGGCTGTTGGAATATCTGATCATCTTGTAATGCGCGATTTTGATTTCGAGCAAAGCTTTATAAATGATATCGTGCCATTGGGTCAATCTTACGGGTTTTCAGATATCCACTCTGAAATGCAGCCAGCGACATACACCGGTGCCGAGTTGGATTGGCTAGAGTCTTTGCTCAGTGGCGACATGGAACAAGATCCATAAGCGCAATGGAGGGCATTATAGATGTATCTGAGAGGCCATTGGGTGAAATAGGGGGTTGGGTGCCCGGGAACAGGAGGGATGTTGGACAAAACGACGCTTCAAGTATATACTACACTGACGCTGGAATTTTATACCCGTGACACGTGTTAAGCAAGTTGGATCTGGCATTAAGGTCTAAGAAACTCAGTACTCTGCTAAACGTCACCGCAAACTAGAACAAAAGTCCAAATTCACTCACACCTTCCAGGTCTTTCGTACCGCCGCCGCATCCCGTTCAAGCAGCGACCAGCGCAAGTTGCTCCACCGTTTTGGACGCTGAAGAGAATCAGCATAATGCTTCAAGGCCAGTACAAACTGGGTTGCCCAGCGTTCCTTGCTCACACCTCCAACCCCAGTAGCCAGAGGGGTTATCAAAATGGATCCTATGCGATCTTCTCGGCGACCGCGATTAAACCGTTCGAGTTCACACATCAAACTCCAGATACATTCGTATACCACCTCCCGGTCCCAAGTCACATCTGAACTTATTCTCATCGTCGGACAAAGCGCTACCCACTTACACCCCCATTCGTTCTTTCCTTCGAGCTCCTCGGGGAAAGGGGCCAGTGTGCATGTGCCCGGAGGAGCGAAGCCTCTCCAGCGCTCGTATAGCACGGCCTGTGCGGCGTTGGTAAGAGTATCGTAGTCAAGGTGAGGGCGACAAAATGTGTGGGAGATGACATGGTCGAAACCACCATCTAACCGGCCATATGAATTCGCTGGTGATACGATGAGCTGGAATGGCATGGCGAGTTCATCCAGAGTTCCGTTGACGACTCTGATGCCCAGCTTTGGACGCCTGAGGAAGGAGGGCCACTTATTCGCGAGGGCTTCGTTAAAAGCTGAGATGTGTTGATTCTCAATGCAGAGGAGTATGATCTCTGGAATGTCATCTAGAGCCATTATTGAGTGTTTTAAGACTGTCAGTGCTTCTGGTGTTGCTTGTATGGGTCTGGAGGCGTCGAAACGCTATTAGAAGAGAGAATGGCACGTGGGGATGTGATCCGCTGAGGGAACAATAGTGTGACTTAGTTGTTCGCTATAAAAGCCAATTTTTGTCCTTTATGAAGGTCATCATGCGGTAATACGGAGTTCATGGAATGCTTGGGATGATTGAGAGGGATTAGGTCTTGCGAGGTCAGATGACCTTGCGCATCTCTCCATCACCAGCGACGTTTCCTCCTCGACACTTAACCACATTGATATCCATCGAACCAACATTATGTCTACCACTGGCGTCAAATATATCGACGGTCGCAAGACCTTCGTCCCTCTTGGTATTCCCCTCAATAAGATGGAAATTTATAGAAACTCACACGGCCAGAAAACAACCCCGAAGTGCTTTCTACACTCAGCCATGACCTCGGGACATCTTCGAAGCTGACTTTCCATGACGTGCTCTCCACGACCTCACCAGAGCTTCTGGCTTGGATTCCCCGGCCTGTCAACGCGCTCATCCTCCTTTGTGACAGTCCCATCTACACCGCCACACGGTCCGCTGTCGAGCCGAGCGTCCCGGCGTACCAGGGGTCTGGGCCGGACGAGCCCGTAATATGGGTCAAACAAACGATCGGGCATGCCTGTGGTTTAATGGCGCTTCTTCACTGTCTCTGGAACCTCAACGGCGGTGGCTACATCTTACCTGATTCGGGGCTATCTAGGCTCCGGACAGATCTCATCCCACTGGGTCCCGCCGCCCGGTCGGAGAAGCTCTACAATTCCATGTTTCTCGAGCGGGCGCACATGCATGCCGCAACGCTGGGATCTTCCCATGTCCCATCCCCGACAGATCCGTGCGGGCATCATTTTGGGGCGCTTGTTAAGGACGGAGAAGGACGCGTGTGGGAATTAAATGGCGGCATGAATGGACCGTTGTTGCGGGGAACTCTGCCGCCTGACCAAGATTTATTGAGTGAGGAGGGTCTGCAACTTACAGTGCAGGAATATCTGGACACAGCTCGCGCCCTGGAGGGGAATAAGGGCGACGGAATTAGTCTCGTTGCTCTTGCGGAAAGCGCATGACGGGTCCTCTTCATTAAGGACATTGATGGATTGTGGCGCAGGAGTGGGGTTGGATGGTTGGATCGACATCAGCAGCTGCACCGAGGGTGACGATGTCCGTTGAAGCGACATTCTCTAGCGTCACAACGGACGGTCCTGGACTGCACAGCCACCATGCAGGATGCCACGAATCCCCATTGTACCCTAGACAGTGGAATAAGACGGCCACGTCCAAGCGAATAATCCTCTTCATCATAAGATTGAATAGCGGCAGCCTAACTCCATCGGTGCCGTGTGTCTCGGGATGGCGGGGCAAGCTGATCACCCATCATTTCTCCTGAGCCCATCCATCCAGTCCACGTTGTTGGGTCTCTTTCATACATAATCCTTGCTCTCCCCTCCTCCCCCCTTTTCCCTTCCATCATACCGTCATATCCTCTACACTCCGCTGGTCATGTCCCACAACCAGGACCACTTGGCCTATGGCCAATACAATCCCGACTCCTCTCGTGGAGAGGGAGACAGCATGAGGGGTTTTGTTGGAGATACGTTCAAGAAGCTGCGCGAAACCTACAAGACCCATCAGGGCAGTCATGGGCAGACCTATGGCGCTGGAAACCAGCAGGTAGATGCATCAGTCGTTGCATACAAGCCGGATAGTGATGCTAACTGCCACAGGGTCAATCTTATCCTCCTCAGGGCTCTGCGCAGAGTTACTACGGAAGTCCCAACCAGACCCCGAATCCTCCGTACCACGATCCCCAAGCTCAATCACAAGGCCGACCTCCCAAGCAAGACAAAGTTTCCGGATTGTTTGGGAAACTCCAGGGCGCGGTTGCGGATATCGGTTCCGATGTCGCTCAGCGCCTGGGCACCGCCATCGACCCACAGGCCTATGCACAGTATGGCCAGCCTAGCAAACCACAGTCGGAGAATCGCTTCCAGAGTTTCGCGCCGGATCGTCAGGGGAATGATGTGAAATGGCATGTTGATGGATGTTCCTATTTCTACGCGGTATCAAAGGCGCTGGAAAGCGCCCGCGAGTCAATCTGGATTTTGGACTGTGAGTCTTGTAACCCTTTACGGGGGCATATGGTATCGTTTGTTGACCGTTATAGGGTGGCTGTCACCGGAATTGTATCTGCGACGTCCTCCTGCCAAAAATGAACAGTATCGACTAGATCGCATGCTGCAGGCCGCAGCGCAGCGAGGCGTGAAGGTCAACATCATTGTGTACAAGGAGGTCACGCAAGCATTGACCCGTAAGTGAAATGACCCGTGAAGAGGAGTAAAAAGCTGACCGAAATAGTCTCCTCTCATCATACCAAGCATCACCTCGAAGACATGCACCCCAACATCGCCGTGTTCCGTCATCCCGATCATCTGCCGGACCGCCAGGAACTGACGGCTTCCATCACGTCTTCCCTCGAGAACATGTCTCTGGATGCAAAGAGCCTTGCCAAGATGTCGGGTGATGCTCTGAAGGGTATTTACGGTATGAACGATGATGTGATCCTCTATTGGGCTCATCACGAGAAGCTCTGCGTCATCGACGGACGCATCGCTTTCATGGGAGGCCTGGACATGTGCTACGGACGTTGGGACACCAACCAGCACGCATTGGCCGATGTCCACGGTGAAAACCTGAATGAGATCATCTTCCCAGGTCAGGATTACAACAATGCGCGTGTGCTTGACTTCAAGGACGTCGCCCACTGGGAGCAAAACCCTCTAGACCGGAAGAAGGCTTCTCGCATGGGATGGTCCGATATTTCCGTCAGCCTTCACGGACCGGTTGTTGAAGATCTGCGCCACCACTTTGTCGAGCGCTGGAACTTTATCTATGATTCCAAGTACCAGTCCCGGAATGACTCGCGTTATAGCAGACTTGTTCTGTACGGTCGGCCGACTTCGTCCACATCGCAGCAACATGGCGCTCAGCCCGCCGCCCATCACCCGCAGCCTCCGCAACCTCAATATCCCGGAGGTCAGACGACGCCTCCTAACACCCACTACCAGCCCTCTCCGTCGAGCCACTCCCCTGCTGCTGGTGCGCAGCAACAACAGCAATACACCTACACCGGTCAATCCTTCCCCCCACCGCCTCCTGGGCCTCCTCCGTCCCAAGCCCACCCCCAGGGACAGTCTCAAGCCTATGGCCAGGCACCATATTTCCCTCCTCCCCCGACCCAGGGATCCCACTCTCAGACTCGCGGTCTCGAGGACGAATACGAAGGATCCCGCGGATTCAACGATTCCGAACGCGGTTTTGTGCCTCGTCGATTCCGCGAGGACTTCAACCAGTATAGCAACGTACTTCGCGGACAGCTCGCGGGTCAGATCCATCAATATCAGGATCGCCTGACGACGACTCTCGGACAGAGCCAGGGCCGCCACTCCCAGCCTCGCGGCAACATGCACTGCCAGATCGTGCGTAGCTGTGCAAAATGGAGCAACGGTACGCCCAAAGAGCATTCCATCGCCGAGGCCTACGCGGCTGTCATCCGTAACAGCCAGCACTTCATCTACATTGAGAACCAGTTCTTCATCACCGCGACTGGCGACTCGCAGAAACCCGTCCAGAACAAGATTGGCGCTGCTATTGTTGAACGCATTCTCCGCGCCGCCCGCGCCGGGGAAAAGTACAAGATGATCGTGGTCATCCCGTCCGTGCCCTGCTTCGCGGGCGACCTGGCCGATGACTCGACCCTCGGCACACGCGCCATCATGGAGTTCCAGTACAACTCCATTAACCGCGGCGGTAACAGTATCATGGAGCTGATCGCCAAGGAGGGCTTCAACCCGATGGACTACATCCGGTTCTACAATCTCCGCAACTACGACCGCATCAATGCGACCGGACCCATGGCTGCCGCTGAACAACGCAGTGGCGTCAACTACGAGGACGCGCGCAAACAGCATGATGTGACCACCGCAGGACCTGGTGGCTACGGCCCCGGCGCGCCGCGTACAGCCTTTGACACCTCCGCGCCTTACCAGCAATACCAGCAGGCGGCACATCAAGTCTCCTCCCCGAAGTCGGGTCGCTGGAACAGCGTGAGCGAGTGCTACATGCTCAACGGCGAGGACATCCGCAACGTGCCGTGGGACGGACCGGCGGAGACTGAGATTGACGCCTTCGTGACGGAGGAGCTGTACGTACACTCCAAGGTGATGGTAGCAGACGACCGCGTTGTGATCTGTGGGTCAGCGAACCTGAACGATCGCTCCCAGCTGGGTGACCACGACTCTGAGATCGCCATCATCATCGAGGACTACACGCCGGTCCAGTCGATGATGAACGGCAAGCCGTGGACCGCGAGCCGGTTTGCGGCGTCGCTGCGTCGCCAGCTCTTCCGCAAGCACCTCGGCCTCCTCCCGCCGCAGGACCCTCAGCGGCCGGACGGCAACAGCGAACCTGTTAGCAACGGGCCCAACCAGTTCGACTTCGAGTCTCCCGAAAGCCAGGTCGTCGCCGACCCCCTCGCGGACACGCTGCACAGCCTGTGGAACAGTCGCGCGCACACCAATACCGAGGTCTTCCGCAAGGTGTTCCACTCCGTACCGGATGATACCGTGCGCGACTGGGCGACGTATAAGGAGTTCTATGGGTACTACTTCAACAAGGCGGATAAGCAGGCGTACGGCGAGGCGAAGGATGAGCCCCCATCGAAGTATCTGTACGGACACGTTGTGCGGGACGACTTCGCGCCGGGGGTGGAGGGCGTCAAGGAAGTCAAGGAGCTGCTGAGTAAGGTGAAGGGAACGCTGGTCGAGATGCCACTCATGTTCTTGATCGAGGAAGATGTGGCGGAGGAGGGGGTGATGCTTAACGATTTGACGATGCCGATCTACACTTAGCATGTTTTCTTTATGATTTGTATAGTTGCGTTGGTTAGTGGGAATCACTGGTCAGATTGCGTCTTTGTTGATTTGCCGTGGCGAATGTTGATATTGTTGCTGGGGGACAATATTTCGCCATCCCGAAGTATACCGATTCCTTTGTCGGACTATGTTGGAGAATATACTTGACATATTTCGGCCCCGAGAACAATATTAAGCCATGCATTGAAGCTATAGCTCGACTCAATCCAACACACCGTCCCCTCCCTCTCCCCATCCACCCTCCTGCTAGTATAAGAGGCCATGTACAGCCCTCCCTCGTCACCCTCATCACCACGCTCAAAATCCAGATCCATCCAAGCTCATATTCAAATCTCTTGCTTTGCGAAAAAACAAACCGATCTACCAAAATGTCTCCCTCAGAAGTTGCTCAGAACGTTACCATCACCAAGGGTAAGCCCATCATCTCCCGCTATACACCCCGCAGGGACTAATGGAAATCCACAGCTTCCCCCGGCGGCGGCTGCGTCGTTATGTAGAGTTCCTATTATGGGCACGAACACCATCCACTACAATACGCGGAATGCCATCTGACCCGACTCTGCATCGTTTGGTGCAGAAACTGCGAAGCCGGCAGCCCTCACGAGACCAATGCCTCACCGCTGGCGTTCTACCAATCAATCATCTGCCTTTCCGATTCTCTCTTGCCCTGGTGATGAGGGCTGCGATGAACCAAAATCATAATATGGCTGGTATAGCCGAGACGTTATTTGTTCCTCGATCTGACGATTCCACTCTTTCATTTCTGGTCTTGTGTCCTGTGGTTGGATCTTGGTCATGTAGTTATCTACCTAAATCGTGAGATGAAAGTCAACTTTCTTAATCTTTGGATACTTACGGTACGAGTAGATGATGGCGACCTCGCAATGAATAAAACCCACTAAGTTCTCTAGTACCTCCTACTTTTCTACTTAGGGAGATCATCTCGTTTGATTACGGAGATGGGTAGTAGCATCACAGTAAGTTCCCGCAAACCCTTGCACTACTGCTAAGTTCCAAAGACTCCATGGAGATGTATTGTTAGTGCTCTAGTAGGTACGATATGGTCATAGTCTAAATGTTGTCAGGAAGACAGAAAGTCCAAATGATGCTCTGTCAAGGACTTCATAGTTGGGAGCTTCAGTCCCATGTCGAAACAGTCGAACATGGGACGGTTTGATATATGGAAGGCGACCACCAAACTGACCTTTGACGTATCCCGCTTAGATGCCAGCCCTACTCTCCACCATCCCGCACCCTTTTGCCTCATAATGTTGGACCACTAAAGGAGAAGTTTTGACCCCCACCATACTAGTATATACTCGTGGAATTGCCTATGCATGATTTCATAACGAAGTATCTCCTGTCTATGTACAAACAGCCACCAAGAGCGAGAGCCAGCTCTAAAGTTAAGGCTCTGTCTCCTTACGAGCCTTGTCGACCCGCGCGATATCGTCCGCGCTCGGCTCCTGGAGCTCGGCATCAGAAACAACAAACGCATCGCCGACTACATCCTCGACCTGCTCGAGCGCGTGGGAGATGAGATCCACGGATCGTGCCATGCCCATGTGGCACATGTTTTCGCCGACAGCAGCTTCAATTTTCCCGTCGCCGCCGTTCTGTGTCAAGTCCGCCTGGAACGCATGAAGAAGCGTCTTGAGTGGCTCCAGGAAGCGGCTGCGGAAGAACAGATACGTCTTCCCTAGTTGGAGCTGGTTTCGGAGGTCTGTGGATGAGACCAGAATGTAGTACAGGTTGAGGGCTGCGTGGATGGAGGGCGTCAGGGTCTGAGAGAATTTGATCCAGGAGGCGACAATGTCGGACGAGACATTGAGGAGGAGCTGCGCGGGGTTGAAAAGCGAAGGAAAGAGGACGGAGAAGTAGTGGGAGTTGAGGAAAATGCTCGGTTCGGTAGTTCTGGCAGGATCCTTGGCAGCAGTGAGGATTTCGTTCTTGAGCCAGCCAATAACGCTGTCTTTGACCGTTAGGCAACTCTCTTCCTCAAGGACATTCCGGATGACCTTGAAGCGAGAGATCGGCGACGGGTTGCTGTGCACGATTGCTTCCGGAATTTGCCGGACGCTGCCGTAGTGCTGGCGTGCGGTGCATGCGGTCAGGGCTAGGATGAAATCGCGGAACTCCCGTTCAGTCGCTGGGGTGCCGATCGAATTTTGCATCGAGAACACGGTTAGCGTTAGAAGGGAGTCGAGGAGAGCCTGTGGCTGTCCGAAGACAACATCGTCGGGGGTGTTGTATCCTCCTACGAAGTTGGCGAATATTTTTGCCAGGTCAGGGAAGACTGCAATGGGGGTGACTTGTCCGGAGGAGAAGAGTTCAGCCATGGCGGCACGGGCAGCCAAGAGCAGCAGAGATCCGTGTCTCTCAAGAAGGACCTCGTCGGCCTTCTTTGGTGGTTCCTCGAAGTCAAGTGGCGGTGGATGAGTTTCCGATGGCTGAAAGACAATGCCTAGAAGCTGTTTATCGTCTAGACCGAAGTCACGAGATAGTGCCTGCGAGGTTAGGGTGTGCTTGACTGCAAGATAGACAGAAACTTACAGTGATCTTTGCCATGATCATGTCTCTCTCGCGCAAATGTTTGCTCTCGGCATAGGCATCGGTCTGGGACTGTTGGCCGGGCATACGGGTTCCAGGCCGCAGCTTCTCCTGCAGTCTAATCGCCCAAGACATACCGGGATCCATGGGTCCAGAGAAACTCAAGAGGTAGGATTTGACAAGCTCAATCAGACCAAACTGCAGGAATCTCCGCACCAGTACGGGCTCCTCGCTGTTGACTGGGGTCGTCGACCGACTCTCTGCTTCCGGGTCGGGCGCGGAAGCCTCCGATACACGCAATACGGACGACTCGCTCGCGGCGCGGGGCGGCGGTGCCGGTCGTTTGGAAGGCGACACATCGCGAAAGAACTCAAGCAGGGACATGGTAGTCTCATTGGTCGGCATCAAGGTGTATGCTTCGAGGACGGCCTGTAAGGAGGTGGCGATAAACCGGCTGGGGGACTTGGTCTCGATGCGAGAATGGAGGACGGACAGCATGGCCAGGAGTGTGTTGAACTTGAGAATATGCATCGGGAGAGCCTTTGTCTCTTCTTCCGTGACGGTGACATTTTCCATTTGACTTTGCAATGCATCAGAAGAAGGATCCTGTTCGGCAGTGTCGCTATCGGCGGCATCATCCTCGTCCTCGGGCTGGAGCTGCATGAGTGCATCGGACACACGCAAGATCACCTCGCGTGGATTTCCGAGGCGAGCAATGTCCTGCAGACATTCTGTGGACTGGGGCAGCATAGGCAGTAGCATCTGCACCAGGTCCCAGCCGATATTGGTGGTCAGGGATTCATCCTGCAGGAGTTTATGGAGGAGAGGGAGGCGGGCGGGGGTCAATTGGTACTCCAGGAGGGTGAGGTAGGTGAGGTAATCGGTCGCAGGAGGCAAGGCCTGGACAAGAGGATCTTCAGACTCGGCCATGATGGTCGAGATGACGGATAGATACTGGGCAGAGAGAAGAGGCCGCGTGGAGGGGAAGTTGGAGGAGAGGCTTCGTCAGCGGGGTCACGGGGGATGATGTCATCGCCACTCGTATGGCACGGACGCAGAACGAGACCCCAGCTGCCTAGGTACCCAGGTACCTAGGTAGTATGGATCGTACGAGATAGTAAAGACGGAGATGATGAAACGATAGAATTCCATTCAAGGATATCATTCAGTTCGCCGGGGGATATGAATATATGGATGCGCATGTCAGGTGGCTAGACACCCCATAGAGATAGGGGTCCCAACGGGCGTGTACTCTCCGATATACATGATTTGAGGATATATCCATATTGCTCATCATTGTAGATAGAAAGTAGAGCTGGGGATGTTCCTGCGTCAGTAGAGCAGGGAGATCACATGACGGTTTATATCACATGACCTGCCGTCATATGAATTCCGGCAGTTGAATGAACGAGATGACGATCGACTCCTCCCCGGCAAGGAGGCACAATATAAGCGCAGAATCGAATCTGCCAAGAGGAAGGATCGTGCGCGAGGTGCATAAGGGCATAATCATGCATAATATTGTGCAGGCGCAGACAGCAGGATGACTCAGCAGTCATGATTCAACGACTTCCGTAGAAGTACAGGTACTCCCAGTTGTGCCAGAGACTGCATATACTACTGGCGTAGCATACTCCTTAGTTTAGTAGCTATAAGAGCACACTCCAGATGGAGCATCTCAACGGCCCCGACAGAAAATTCAATCGCAGCGAAACAAACCAAAACGGGAGTTGCCGATTAAACCGAAGGTCCGGCGGCGCTGATTGGCCCCGAGACGGCGATGCACATCCGCGCCTTACCGGATCCATTATCCATTCATCCATGCCAGCCTTTTTCTTCTGCTGCTCCTCCTCCTCCTCTCCTGATATCCTCCATAGCTACACTAATAATCCCTAATTCTTCCCCCTCTCCACCTCCCCCTCCCTTCTGGTTTGTCATTCCTGTTGTTTCCTCCACCCTGCGACTGTCAGCTTAGTCTTCCCGGTTTTCCTGCTTTTTTTCCTCCTTCCGTCTTACGCCGGATCCGCCCTGTCACTCCTTGATCTCCCACCACCCCCCCAACTTCTGTCGGATCCCGTAATACCAGGCGCAAGGGATAGAGCTGGTGATACTTCTCCGTATTCCGTCCCTGACCTCGAATAATCCTAATCTTGACCGCCCACCTGCACTACGCGGGGGTCAACACGCCGTTGCATCTCGTCCACCGGAAGCGAGGAAGCGCATTGCGGATTGCATTGCAATCCCAGAACTTGCCGCAGACATACCGATTTCCCTCTCGTCGAGTGCCTCTCAGCGCGTCGATCCGGGTCAATCAACCATGGCTACCGAGATGCAGTCCTTCTATACCCCCTCCACTTCCACGCACATTTCCTCCCATGCCCCGGCGGCTGTCGATGAGCTGATCACCAAATACTCCTCCACCATGACCACCTCCAATGTGCCGGGATCCAGTCAAATGGACATGAAGGACCCCCGTCGGAACGTCCTGCAACGGCTCACCGATCGTATTCGCCTGGAATACTACCGATACGAGGTCACCTTCGGACTCTACGTCATGACCCCCGGCGAGAAGCTCGTGGCCAACTCGTTCGTGATTGTAGTGTTATCTCTCCTCTTTTGGGCTCTGTTGCTCTACTTCCCCGCCCTGCTCTATCAGAAGTTGACCCGTCTCGTGTGGCTGTTGACGGGTCACAGCAGCGAGGAGATGGGGGCCGCCCTGGGCATCCTGGAGACCCACGTCGGTTCGATATCGGCACAATTTGCCGCTGAGAATGCCCTCTAGGCAAGCGCCATGATGCACATATCAATGTCATGTGAATTCAAGTTGTTTGGGTTGTATTGGTCGATACATTTGGGGCTCGGTCATTAGCTGGTAAGCCGACAGCGTCCTCCGGAGCTCCGCCGAAGAAACTAACCATTGTACCGAGTAGGGGCCCCTATGTCAATTATCTTGGCGTTTTGTCGCGGCGTTTCGGTTCTGGGTATATAGGACGGCGACTTGCGCCAACCTAATGATTATTGGAATGGAGGGACTGGATAATGTGAGCACGAGTACCGCCACTCCACAGCCGATCACCGAGGATCCTCCACGTGAGGAGCCATTCCGATGGCTCTTGGCGGTTGAATTGAATAGGAACTGTTTTGTCTTTTTTGTTTGGTTTCTACGGTTTCCCTGTATAAATTGGTGCCGGGCTTCGGGATACCACCGAAGTCGCCTGACATGGCCTCGAGGTTTCCAGTCTTCTGGACCCGAGTTGTTTGATTTGTTTGATGGGGACGCGTTTGAGCATCTGCTATACCTATACATTGATTAATGCTTAATGTCCAATATGATGCTGTATACGAGGGTATACAGATTGACCACCACCGTGCACACCGGCGTAGATGCCAGAAAGAGAAAAACTAAGTAAAACCGATGACTGCGGACGATGACGAGGCAGAGGCTTAGCTCTGCTTGGCTCAGAGAGAAACCAACCTGGCTCCGCTGGACGTGGTTGTCTGGAAGACGGTCAATAAAATAGTGAGGATGGCTGACGACGATGAACCCGATGATCGGCAGCCAAAAATAGCTCCACCCGCAAAACGCCTGCCTAAACCCGACTTCATCATCCTCCTCTCCACCACAACCTCCATTCCTCTCACTATTTTCCGATGGAACACGTCTCCTCGGATCCATCAGTCGAGTCATTTCGTCCTGTTGTGGTGGCGTCTACCCATCGTTTGTTTACCTTGTTGATTCCCGCCGCGCTCCATCGCTGAGGCGGCTCTTCCATCGCTCAGATTCTGCGCCCCAACGTGGCCGTGCATTTAATATAAGGCTGGATTATCAGTCTCCGTCCTAGGAGATCCGATCCGATTCTGTGACATTTTCAATCGTGGCCCACGGCACTTCGTCCGTCCATCTCTCGACCTACAAGACCCGGGAGAACCCCTCCCTGTCCCCTTGCTCGTGTGCCCCCCTCCGTTCAGCATCCGTTACGCGTCCACGATGTCCTCGCACGACTACTACAACACCGCTTACAGCAATCATCCGCCGGCATACGAGCAGACTGTCCCTCCCGGTCGGCTGTCTCCGGCCCCCGGTTTCACAGGCGCCAGCACACATCCCTATGCCGCCCCTGAGAATGACCCGCACCACCTCCGCTACAGTCAACAATCGTTAGGCTCAGACAGCGGCGCCTACGTTGCCGGTGGGCGCCTACACGACGACCAGCAATACGCCGAGAATATCCCACTCAAAGAACATCCCGCATACGCGAATGGCCCTCCCCCTCCGCAATGGATGCAGCATCCGACGCAGTACCCCCCTGATCCCACACTGGAGCCCCCCATGGGCCCGAACAGTCGTCGAAAGCAGCGAAAAGGCTTCTTCAAGAAGAAGATCGCGTGGGTGACGTATACTCTGACACTGGTTCAGATCATCGTGTTTATCGTGGAACTGGTGAAGGCTGGTATGTCCGCCTGCATACAGGTTCCCAACGGCGTGGGCTAACCGACGACAGGACAACTCACGGGGTCGCCCATCCAGACGAAGCCCCAATGGAATCCGATGCTCGGTCCGTCAGCATACATCCAGATCAACATGGGCTCGCGGTACACGCCGTGCATGCGCAACGAGGACAAGGTGCAGAACTCGCAGATCGAGTTCCTCATGCCGTGTCCCAACTCGACAACGAACGCGTTGGAGTGTACGCTCTCCGAGCTGTGCGGCTTCAACGGCGTGCCGAACCCCACCGTCAACGGCTCTCTCGACAAGAAGCCCGCCCCCGACCAGTGGTGGCGCTTCATCATCCCCATGTTCCTCCACAGCGGGTTCATCCACATCGGCTTCAACCTGCTGGTGCAGATGACCATGGGTGCTGATATGGAGCGCATGGTTGGCTGGTGGCGGTACGCGCTGGTCTACTTTGCCAGTGGCATCTGGGGATTCGTCCTGGGCGGGAACTACGCTGCCCCGTTTGAGGCCTCGTGCGGCTGTTCCGGGGCGCTGTTCGGGATCCTCGCGCTGTTCATCTTGGACCTCCTTTACACGTGGAATGACCGACCCTCGCCGTTTGTCGAGCTGGTCATCATGGTCCTGGGGGTGGGCATTTCGTTCGTCCTGGGTTTACTCCCTGGATTGGATAACTTCTCCCATATTGGTGGGTTCGTCATGGGTCTTGCACTTGGCCTGACTGTGATGAGATCTCCAAACGCGCTCCGTGAGCGTATCGGGCTGGCCCGGAACCCGTATGTGGCCATGAGTGGCGGAGTAGCGTCGGCTGGAGATGGCGAGAACAAGCCCGCGGTTTCAAAATCCAGTATCACAGACTTCTTCAAGGCCCGCAAGGGCGATGATGCGACGGGGGACAGCCCCGGTCCTGTGGGCTTTTTCAAGGGTCGGAAACCGCTGTGGTGGGCGTGGTGGTTGGTTCGCATGGGGGCGCTGGTTGCCGTGTTGATCGGTTTCATTTTCCTCCTAGTGGACTTTTACAAGTACCACAAGTCGAACTGCTCGTGGTGTTACCGACTGAGCTGCTTGGTATGTTTTCCTCTGACGGCGGTTTGGACGATTGCTAACAGAATAATAGCCCGTCAAGGATTGGTGTCAACAAGGGATGGAGCCGTTTAAGATCACCAAGACCAGCACGAATGGTAATTGAATCTGGGTTCTACTCTAGTTGACGAGTGTGTTTTTGTTACGGCTTGGGTTCACATTTATACTGTATACATCTTGCGTTTACTGATGCTTCCGGCGTTCCTGGGATGATGCAGGATGGTTGATCATCGTCTGGGCAGTTGAAGATTTACGATTATAGTCTGTCTCCAATGAAGGGTTGCATACTGCGCCATCTCGTGTGCTCTATACGCGTAGAGTTGGTGCCTGAGCACAGCCACCGCTAAATATAACCAGTGGGTGCCTAAAGTAGTTAGTTCCCTCATTTAGGTAGGAGTAGTCAGCTGCTTACGTCAACCTCCGCGGTTGATCGGCCGGAGATCGTTCGTTTCCTCGTCTTCATCTTCCTCATCTTCCTCATCTTCCGACACTCCGTCTTCCGTCGTCCATTACTTGCGTTCTACAGCCTCATATTCATCCCGACTTATCTACTGACCGCGTTGTTCTATTCCTGGCCGATACCCCAGATCCTCTCGTCAATCCATCGCAGCACCCTCCGTCCTCACGACTCGACCGCCATGATACAGGCCTCGCTCTAATCCATCGTCTCCTCACGCCGTCATTTGGCTAGGCTGTTGCGCAGACGATCTCCCTCAGCATGGCAACATTGGCTGTCTCACCACCGTCCTCTCCGTCCTGGCCGAAACGCCGCCCCCGGGCCTGGGCCCTCCGATGCGAACGCTACTGCTGTGCCGCCGCCTCTTTCTTCCCCCTCGCTTTTGTGTATAGCTTGACTTCATGGGCCGTTTACGTGGAGGCCAGTATTGGGTTTAAACCCTCGCGAAGTTCCTGGATTGGTGAGCCCTACATATCGCAGGGCGCATTGCCCCGGATGTTACGTTGCATCCTTTACTGACCACTCGTGCAATGACAGGTGCGCCGTCATCGATCCTTGGTATTCTGCTCTACATATGTCTGAATATCTCATACACAGTCGCGGTGTTCACCGACCCGGGATCACCGCTCTCCTCCCGCGGGGGCGGCAGTGGACATGAATACAGCGCGCTGCCCGTCACGGAACTCCCAGAATACACCTCTTACACAGTAAACTCCACTGGTGGATCGCGATTCTGCAAGAAATGCAACATTCCCAAGCCTGACCGCGCCCACCACTGCTCGACCTGCAAGCGCTGTGTGTTGAAGATGGACCACCACTGCCCGTGGCTAGCGACTTGTGTCGGGCTCTACAACTATAAAGCCTTCCTTCTCTTCCTCATCTACACCTCCATCTTCTGCTGGGTGGACTTTGCTGTCGCCTCCGTTTGGATCTGGACCGAGGTCCTCAATGACACCCACTACATGGACACCATGCTCCCCGTGAACGTCGTCCTCCTCGCCATCCTCGGCGGCATCATCGGCTTGGTCCTTAGCGGCTTCACCGCCTGGCACATCAGCCTCGCCGTCCGCGGCATGACCACGATCGAATGCCTCGAGAAAACCCGGTACGTGTCACCACTGCGAAAGGCGCTGGACCGCCACCGCATAAACGACAACCCCACCCCCGCCGACGCCCCCAACGCCGACCCAAACACCCTCAGCCACCGCCTCCAAGACTACGGAAACCAGATTCTCGACGCGCACGCCAACGCCATCCCCGGCGTCACACGCCCCGAAGAGGGCGAGACGGAGCTCACCCCCGCACAGCAAGCCCTCTCGCGCTCGTACGCGGAGCTCGAGCGCCAGCGCGAGCACGACCGCTACGAGGACTACCTGAACGAGGAGGAGAACGAGAAGATGCCGAACGCGTTCGACCTCGGCTGGCGCGGCAATCTCACGCACCTCTTCGGCGACCGCCCGCTCCTGTGGTGCGTGCCCGTGCCCACGACCACCGGCGACGGCTGGCACTGGCAGCCGAGTCGGAAGTTCCTCGAGGCGCGCGAGCGGCTGCGCGAACGCCGCGAGCGCGAACACACCAACCAGCAACAGTATTACCGCGATCTGTACCAGCGCAATATGAACAACAGCCACGGCTGGATCGCCCCGGAGTACCATGCGCAGATGCCGACCCCCGCGCAGCCCGTGTGGACCCCCAACCAGCCCCTGGATAGCTTCCGCGACCCGGAGCGCCCGCCGACAGGCGTGTCGATGCAGACGCTGGCGCCGATGTCTCCACGGCCGCGGCCGGGCGATAGCGATTTCGAGAGTAGTGTTGATAGCCACGACCAGACGCGCCGGGAGTCTGACGAGTGGCGGAGTTGGGATTAATTGGGTTGGTATTTTGCTTCTACATGTATACATATTAGGTGGCGTAATAATACTACTTATGATTTGGAATATAACCTATTGCGAAGTGAGGTGCGTAGTATAGAGTGAATATGCGGTGCCACAATCCTCAGGCACCAACCACGTCGACGTCATCCAGCCAACTTGTCCATTCGTCCATTCATTCCAGCCACATCACAACAACCCCAACAACCACCTGCACCTCCCCGAGCCCTCCCAAAGAATCAACCCCCCAGGTGGTAAAACAAGGAGACGAAAAAGAGTAAAAAAAGAAAATGTCCCCCGGAACGCGCCGCCTCCTCAAAGAAGCCGCCGAGCTGCGCGCCTCCCCATCCCCGCACTTCTGCGCGCACCCGGTCTCCGACAACCTCTACGACTGGCACTTCACGCTGGCTGGGCCGCCGGCACCGTCGCCCTACGCCGACGGCATCTACCACGGCCGCATCGTCCTCCCGCCGACGTACCCGCTGCGGCCGCCGAGCTTCCGCTTCCTGACGCCCTCCGGCCGCTTCGAGGTCAACCGCGAGATCTGCCTCAGCATCTCGGGCCACCACGAGGAGAGCTGGCAGCCTGCGTGGGGCATCCGCACCGCGCTGCTGGCCATTCGGAGCTTTATGGATGGTGATGCGCGCGGGCAGGTCGGCGGGCTGGACGTTGGCGACGACGTGCGGCGGGATTACGCGGGGAAAAGCCGCGCGTGGCGATGCGACGCGTGCGAGAAGTCCAATGCCGAGATCCTGAAGGAGTGGGAGGGCATCTGTATCGAGGCGGGCGTTGTCAGCGGTGGGGATTTGGATGCTGGTGCCGGTCGTGGTGAAAGTGGTAGGGATGTCGTGCGAGCCGATGCTGATGCCGATGCTCGTCCCCGTGCGTCTGAGACGGGAGATGCGAGCTCTGGCGCGGAGATTCCCTCATCCCATGTGTCTCGTCCTGTGGATGACCCCGTCCCGGTGCCAATTGAGCAGCAGCAGCAGCAGCAGCAGCAACAGTCTGCGCCTGTGTCAACGCCGACCCCTGCAGTGACACCTGTCGCTCCGGCTCCGGCTCCGGTGCCTGCCCCAACTCCGACACAACAACCCGTGAGACCGCAGCAGACGTCGGATGGTCCGTGGCTGGATCGCGCGATCATCGGCGTCCTGGTTGCGTTGATGATTATGGTCCTCCGGCGGGTGGCGAGGTCTGAAGATCCCTACTGATTAGATTCGGTTTATGTGCTAGTGGGTGTGGTAGCGAGAGGTGTTTGGTGTTTGGCGTTTGGTTAGGTCAGTCTATGTCGTTATGCATTTCTAGAATGGGCTGCACGTTTGTTGGGCTTACAAGCCCCTGTCGTTCGATAGCCAGGTACCTATATATGTTCTCGGGGTCTGTCCTGCGTCGCATTGTTCCTATGCATTTTGTCCTCAGATATCATTGCATTCAGAGCAGTTATATTGATCATCAGATGGTACTATATAATTACACTATCCCAACACTAACCACCACCATTCTTGGACAGCCCACCCCGTTGTCACTCCATAACCCCCAACTTGACGCATCACTCCCACTTGTTCCAGCCATTTTAGCAGCAACTCTACCTCCCACGCGCCCATCGTAGGCTTCAGCATATTGGCCAGCCCGGAGGTGGACAGCCCAGGCCGGAAAGCAACACTGCTCACGACCGCGGTGAGAGTAATGTCCCAGAGTAACTTGACAAATTGGGTGTGGATGTCATACCACAGAGGGATCCTCTCCGGTACGGCGAGCTCTGACGGGCCAATGCTGGTACGTGGTGGACAAGGAGCCGCAGTGTTGGACGTTTTCTCGTGGATAGGGTTCCCATGAACGTACTTCCCGTCCACTGGTCGAACCTCGACGGCAAACCGCAACTTCACCTTGTCCATTTGTCGAGTAGTATATCCGCCTTCGGTGAGACCAAATTTGTTACGTGGTGGGTCGCGAGGACTCAAGTCCACCCGGCCTTCCGCCAGTAAGTTGATTATGGCCATGGTGTCGCCGTCTTCAGCTGCATAGTCGAAGTCCCATTGGCCTTGAGATTGGAAGGCGACGTCGAGAATATCGGCCTTAAATCGCACAGCTCTTCGGAGATCGCTGCTCTCGATCGGTCGTTTCTTTCCGAGAATCTGGAGGAAGTAGTCGGTGATGTCGTAATTACGGCCAGGCGCCGGTCGACCCTTATTGTTCGACGAAATGACGCGCTCGGTAATTAGAGAGTTCAAGGCAGTCTCCAGGACATCATTCGGGACGCTGGCCAGAATGTCACGGGCTTCGGCAGGACGGTACCCCTCCTCTGCTGCCACGATATTGGCACGAACCCAAGACTTTACTGCCTCGAGATGCGAGAGTTCTGCCTTGCGTGCGGTTAAAGGTGCAGGCTTTTCGGGAAGAGGAACAGCGAACGGTGTCTCGGCGTATGCAGCGCGCTTCCGGTAGATCGTGACATTCTGGCTGCTTTGGTAGATATCGTCCAGCGACGAACAAGGCTCCTCACGTAGCTCGAAGACGCTGTCAAACTGTTCGCGGGTTGCGGGAAGATCTGGAACTTTCTCAGAGTTGGGGAATTCCAACGCAGAACTCGCCCAATCGACGACTGCCTCCCAGTCGTAGTTTTCGAGGTCATCGTAGTTGATTGACGGTACTTCACCGTTTGCGTAGGCGTCTATGAAGAGCGACTGGAAGTCTCCTTGCATCTTGGCCAGCTGCAGCCGATGTTTGGAGACAATCGCCCTTCCTTTCTCCTGCACAAACATCGGGTTTAAATCCGGGAAACACCTGGGAACCAGGGTCCAATCAACGATCTTTCCTTCCCAGCCCCCAGCGAGAGTACGCACAACGACGATAGCCGTCATCAGTCTCTGCACCAAAGCCCTTGACAACACAATAACACTTCTCTGAGTGCGACGCCCGGTTTGCTGAGAGCCAATCGGGATGGTATCATCTTCCTCGGCAGCGAGAGAGGCTCGCAGCCTCTCCAGGCGTCGGTTTTGCCCAGTCACCATTTCATAACCCTCCGGGTAATCAACACTGGCCCCAGCAGCAGAATCCCCAGAGATTGCCATCCCCGATGGCCTGGGAGCTATTGGTCGCAGACTTCCTCCCGGTCCAGCGTCCGTTGTCCGCTTGGTGTGTCTTGTTGGTCTAGGTTCCAATGGCAGAGACTGACGGCGTGACCTTAATGGATCCCCTTCTTCCTCATTGAAGCGAATGTCACCAGCAATTGGGGCGCTTTCAAATGCATCCTGTACAGTCTGGTTGATGTAATGGAAATTCGGGGATTTCTTGCTCAACAACTCCTCGTTCCGCAATTCCCATCGCATGATCGTAGATGTCTCGCTAGAGAATTTCCGGTCCGGATTCAAAGGCTCGCGGCGTCGACGTTGCGCCATGTTAACGAGATCATCGAGTGAATCCGGCAACGAAGGCGTGGCGGGAGTGGCAGGCTTTCTTCCCCGGCGTTGGATCGGAGGCAGTTGTCCAGAAGCTCTGTGTTTTGTAATATGCAGGGCTGCAAGTCCTGCATTGGTTGAGAAAGTTCCGCTACTAGCATGAAATTCTTGCCGAGGACTCATGATCATGGCGTAAGGCACCATTTCAGACAAAGGCATCTCGGGCCGTCGATTTCTGCGAATGCCACTAGATGATTGCACCCTTTGAATACGCCTCTGCTTCTTCCCAGCCGCACGATCAGGCCTAGATATAGAGGTTAAGCCATGGGTCGCATCGTCTGGGCCTGGCGCTCGCTGAATGCGCATCAATCGGACCACATTGGGACCCTTGAGAAGCTCCCTCTCAGATTCCAGCTTTTCTAGTAACTTTCTTTGAATCATCTGGCCCCTTCGCTTCTCCTGGGCCATGACGATGGCCGGCTTTTGGTGTAAGTGCACTGTCAGGCGCGACTCGATCGGGATTCGGGAGGGTGTGGGAACCTGGACTTTTCTCCCAGACTTTGTCATGTCCTTGTCGTACTCAACATTCGGCGGGATGTAGAACTTGGAATCTGTTGACAGCATCTTTTTCTGCATGTCTACAATAAGGGGATCGTCCGGGCTTATGTTAGGTTTGGCGATTAAGCTTTTTGTCACCATCAGACCTCTGCTGTCTTTTCCACTGAAAGTGAACTGGCGCAGGCTTCCTGCATCTACCATATGTTTGACGGTGTTCCGTATTGTGCGAAGATCTGGCTTCTCCTTGTAATTGAGCTTCGCCCAGGCAGTCGTAAACGGGTACCATAGTTCGGTCCCCATGGGGAAGGCACCACCAGCTTGTTCGAGGATGCCAATGATAATCTTTCTGCGCTGGAAGCCAATGGAGCCTCCAATATGACCGCGTGCTCCGCGCAATTTTCCAGTGCTTTGCGCAGGAGCTGGTGAAGAGGTTGGTTCAACAGACGCTGGCGTGAAAGTTGGTTGCTCCTTATGCTTCATACCTGGAGCACTTGGGGTGGCGGGTACAGTTGCAGCGACATGTTCCGGTTCAGAGAGCCCTTGCTGTGTTGTAGGGACCGAGGCCGGCCTATCATGATTTTCTTCAGTAGGTTGCTCCTTGCTACCGTCGTGTCCTGGGACCACTGTCGAGGACTCGGCTGCAGCGTTGTCCTTAGGTTCGTGGTGTGGCTTTTTTGAGGGTGTATCCGTGCTATCTGGTGCAATGGGGGCGCCATGGGGTGGTCTCTCTGCCTTGTCCTGTGAGGTATCCAAGAAATTTGTCTCATCGGGCGATACTGCCCTCTTTCGCTTTGAGCTTCTAGCAACCCTGGCGCCCCTCTCGCGGGTCTTTAGTATAGGGGGATCAACGTCCATAGAGTCTGGCTGGACTTCATCAAGACGCCGTTGTTTCGAGGTGGGCGGGGACCTGGTAGCCGAATCTCTGTCGGGAGCATGGTCCCGGCGTCGCTTATTTCCTCTCATAGCACCCATATCAGGTGTTTCAGCCGTAGACATGGGGGTGTGCTGTCCTTCGTCCACTTCGGAGACATCGGCCCGCTCCTCGGCTTCATCAAGAAACCAAGGAAAAGCTGATAGCTTAGGTGATTTGAAGACAGCCAGTCGACTTTTCCTGGGGCGGCCTTGTTTTTTGCCCGCTGGTCTGCGACGCCCGTAGGGGGTAAGGTAAACCCCAGGGCGTGGTCGATCAATGAGGAGAACGCTATATTCTGTCCATGTCTCATCCAACCCAAGATGCTCCAACCTTTCTTTCTCGGACATCTGACGAAACCAATCTTCGGATTGCTTAGACTTTTTAAGCCGTAAGCGTGCTGGCTTTGCTACCTCAGGTGTGTTTCCTAATTCAGCTCCTTCCGGTTCACCTTGTTCACGTTTAACTTTGAGTGGCATACTGGGCTCGGACGTTTTCTGTCGGAAACGAAGTGCTGATAATTTGGGTCAACTAAAGAGTCACGATGCTGATGATATTTTGCTTACCGTAAGTACCATCCTCAAACTGGACAGGCGATGGGTCCGTAGAGGTAACAGTGTAGCCCTGCGGTTTCACCACCGCCATACACTCCATAAGAGATGCATTACCATTCTTGAATAGCTGTGACTTTGGAACGACTCGCGGTAAACCATACTCATCGAGGTCAGGCACAGCGTCCACTGGAGGGGGACGAATGTTATGCCCTTTTTGGTTTTTTGAGACGTACTCGACGGCTTCCCATGACGCCACACCGGCTTCAACCCGTTTCCGAAAATTGAGGGCCGAGTAGTGGATATAGTGATGGATAGTTTTGGTCATTGCCGCATCTCGGACTAGTGCCAGATGCCTTAGATGCAAGGGTTGAGAGAGCTGCCAGCATTCCACAATACGGGCCAAGACGTTCTCTAGAGGTCGTCGGTAAAAGCCACCAAAGCAGGTCCTAATTAGGGCCTGATTGATCATTCCGTCAGTGCCGGAGTTGTGGACCGTATCAAAGATCTGATTGTGAAGGACACGGTCTGGTGTCCAGGTTGGGACACTTCGCCCGATATCCTGAACATCCTGGTCCTGCTGTAGCACACCTTTTTCGAGAGAGTCCGCCTCCCCGGTGTCGTTCACGTCCATGTCCTCGTCTAATTCGGCGTTATCTTCTTGTCCGTTATTGGTCAGGGTGCCAAGACCAAACTCGAAGAATCGTTCATAATCTTTGTCAGAGGGTTCGCGCACAAGCATGACACACGGATGGTATTTGTTCATCGTGTCCGCATACTGCGATAAGGCGCGCACACGTTTGAGGACACCGATGCGCTCGAATTTTCGCAATGTGCGGGAGAGGATCCTCCATCGCCAGCGATCTGCAAAGCCCAGCAGGTCCTTCAAATCTCGGCGTGAGAGGATTTTATGCTCGCGAAGAATGCCAAAGAGATCGTCCATAAACTTGTGGAAATCAATCATTTGGTTTTGGCGATCAGCTGGTTCGGTCGTTGATTCGGATGCATTATCCTCATCCTTAAGAAACCTCCGAAGGGTACATAAACTCGTTCGTGATGACTTGATCTGGACGGCTCGTTTTTGAATGTACCCTTTACGTTGTAGGGTATCGGTGCGCTTGGGGACCGACCGCTTGTCTTGGCCACTGAGCCTGACGAGGTCGGTTTGCGCCACGCCCTTGGATCCGTGCGAGGCGATGATGGACAGAAGGGCAAACTCCGTAGGAAAGACCTTGGTATCATCCGGTTCATGGCCGGTGAGGGCCATCCAGGTTCTCTCGCGGGAAACGAACACTCGCAATGGCTCTGAATCCTGCGCGCGAAGTTCTGCATCCGCCAGGGTTAGATGGTTTCCCTCCTTGTCCTTCCCCACGGAGACCTCAGGATTTTTGGTCAACCATGACCACACCTTTTCCTGAAACCGCCGGTCGACGGTGTGAGTACGATTTGAAACATCTTGGGCGGGCTTAGCATAGAAAGCTTTGATGAACCCAAGTATGTCCGTTGGGGAAGCACCTGGACGATATTAGTTGAGATTTCGTACATTGCAACGAGCATAAAGAGACGACAAAGGCATTTCATTGGGTGGAAAGAAATAACCAAGCGCCATATGCAGGGGTTCGTTGATCATAAGAATACACATAATTTATGCCTCTAGTGCAAGTGGATCTCCGAACTAGATAACATGAAAAAAACGACAGACTGACCTTGGTCACCGCACAGGGCGATCTCAGCGAGCAGAAAATCAATCAGATCGCGGAGGCTCGGGGCCATTATGTCGACATGGTTGGGGGGAACCCCAAGAGAAGTGGACGAGGTATCCAACGATGGCACTTGGATGATTGGGGGGAATTTCGAGAGTTGAAGCTGAAGGCGCGGTTCGAACGACTGTCGCGGAGGAAAAACTCGGTGGGAAGTGCAAAGTGTGATCACGTGAGTTATGCATGATGAGTCACAATGCATAACTGGCGGGTAATGCGGATCGACGAGATCGGCCGGTTCGATCGGGAAGAATTACTCTCTGTCGACAAACCTTGGAACCTTTACATCGCCACTCACCATGTCCCAGCAGAGAATTGACGACCTGCCTGATGGATGCAGCACACTCCATATATTCTCCGGATAATTGTGAGAGGGTGAACATCAACAACATCTGCATCACCCCAGAGCCTGCCAGAATCCACCTCAGAATGCGTGGATGACATCACCGGCCTTACGTCAGGCACGGTCGACGCCAGGATATCAGAACCTAAAAAAGGAAAATCTCGTGGCGATGCCGTCGTTTCCGGTCTCTTTTCAATGCCCTTTTCTGCCCGTGTAACTGCAATTCCTACTTTTGCCTCTCTGTCAACTATCAATAACACCGACGCCTCCCTGCGACCCCGTCATGCGCCTCCCCGTCTGACCTGATCCGCTCTCATCGGCTTTGTCCTCTCACCCACGATCTGCTCTCCTACCTCTCCGACTACATCAGAACACGTACTCCATCGATGGAAGAGGGAACGGCTTCGGTCCAGCCGTTGGAGCCTCCTCCGCTCCCCTATTCTCTGCATACCCGAAAGAAGGCAATTGCCATATTCTGGACCCTTTTTGTCATTGATACCCTTGCTCAACCGTTGGTTCTCTACTGGGCACTGTGGTATGCTACCGACCTGTCGCATAACTTGGGTATGTCATCCAGCATATTGCCCACACCGGCTTAAACACGTCTAATGCACATCCTTTAATTAGTATTTACCGTCGTGACGGCCTCCCTCGGCGGCGTATCCGTCTTCGAGTATTTTTATCGACTCTATAATCTCTTCCGGAAAGACTCTCGCGCTCGACCGTTGAACGCACGCAAATCATGGGTACGTTTGGTCTGCTTCAGTCGTTTGGTCGTTGGGACTAATGCTGATATGTTTTAGCTGGACTTTTTCCAGATCAATTTCACCATCGTGTGGCTAATTCTCGCGGTGGAGCTCATCGTGTAAGTACCCCAACATTCAGCCTTCGGTCTCGGACTAATGCATCTTATAGTGGTACGGTACAAACAGAACCATATGGTACGCACTTCCTACCTAATCCCCCTTCCAACACAATACTTACCCATATCCAACAGTGAGACTCGTCGCAATGGTACTACCCACCGTCATGTTCTATTTCGGTGGGGTCTACCTAGCCCTTGACATCCTTCGTCTCTGCGGATTCAAAGCTCCATTCCGTATCTCCTCCACACCAAAAGGCTCAACCATGCCTACTGCCCTCTACGTCATGATCGAGGACGTCGTGGCCGTTGACGGCGGAGGGGGCCAGATGTATCGATATGCCCTCCGGACGCGATATCTCTCCAGCCCTTATTTCCGACGCATGCTCGTGCAGATGAACTTCTTTTGGGCCGGAGGGTCTATCATATTTGCGGCAGCCTTTACCGCGATCATCTTTACTGTTTCAGAGCCGGTGGCCTTTACTGTGAGTCTCTCATACGTGGTACAATCTGCCGGATATACTAACAGGCTTCTTCACAGTTAGGATGGACCTTGCCTTTTGGCTGGGCAGGCTTATGGACTCTGATTACTATCCCTTGGGTACAGAGCGACTTGCGTCGTGAGAAGAAAGCCTGGCAGGAACACCGTGGCCAGGGTGGTGTCCGCTATGTAGACGATATTACAGCACCCACCGATCCCACGCGGCTCGAAACAGTCCATGCCCGTTTACCGCACTTTCTCCCTTGGGTACGACCGTCAGCGCCAGTTGCCCCCGAGAAAGAACGTTCGGCTGTATAATTTATTTGACTATTGTAACGTGTGTATGACTTTAATAGACCCTGCAGTCCTCTTTGTTATTAATTCATGACCTGGGTAAAACACTTTGGAACGCCTCGGACAATGGCTGTTTTCGGCGCGTTTTGGGAACGAGCACTGGCCGACATGGTTGATTACTTATTACTTGGAGCAAACATGTACTATAGCGCACAGTATAGGTAGATACCCGTCTTATATGTTGATTCGCTTATTTATCGTCTGTCTTTCGGACAAGACTTGTTCGGAACGAAGTATTCTAGTCCTGGGAAAAGCGGTCAGGTGTCGTGACGCTGAGGCATTTTATCACCCCATCCTAGAAATAGTCCGCTTTTCCCCTAAATGCAGTCTGATCCATCTCGAAACCAGTATGTTTCGCTGTGCTACTTTCCTTTGCTTCCTTATGTAGAACTAAGACAAGTTCTCTAAGTAGACGTCTTCATCGGGTCACAACCGGCTTCATGAGCCATGATTCGAAAGGAAATCTGGTCTCCACCAAGGTACCTATTGTCGCTGGCGAACCTGGAGAAGCCTACGTTTTGATTGACCCCGAGGTTTGAAACGCTTTCCGTACTGGCAGCCTTGCTAGTTCTTCTATTACCGACATGAATGCCGAGAGATGTAAACTTATATTGGACACACTGCCAGCGCGAAGGATGGCGAAATTATGGCACTACTGTCATGTTACGGTCATACTGGAGTTGGAGAAGTCGTTAATTGCGCAGTCAAGGCTATATCGTTTATAGCCTTGACTGCGCGCAATTATGTCGTCCTTGTGGTGAAGGGAAGTAGCAAGAGGGGGTGAGGGAACTGGGGAAGTAAGGTAATGCCATGTAACACCACATTACTCAAACAACTCCTATTTTCTGGCATAGTACCTAGGTATGACACATAAATATTGTACGCCATGTATATTTAAATGCTGTGAGAAGTGGCGGAGATGGTTCGCTTAAGCAGGACAATATATATCTTTTCTAGTGCACACCAGTGAAGCTCAAGAATTCATTTTCTATTTTCATTGATTTTTCATATAATTTGATAATTAAGTTGTGTACATAGATTTCTGAGTAACTAAGACTATAAGAATTTTACTCTTATTTATAAAAGCATCCATTATTGAATAATATTAGAGACACTCGACGTAGAAGGTATAAGGCGGTCAACCCGGTGAAATTAAAATTGTTGCAGTGGCTCTAACCGTCTGCCGTACCACAACATCTCTCGAAAAGCACCAATCATGAATGGTTCGTCAGGGGAAGACCACGAGGCCTTCACGCAATGGGCTCTTTCAAAAGGCGTGGAGATCAATGGGATAGCGCCAGCCCGGTTCCCCGGTCGAGGGATGGGAATGGTCGCCACGCGAACCATCCAAGTACGAGCCCTACGAGATAGTTAGCTACTTAGGAGCCTCAGTCGCTGACTAAACTGACCAGGAGAACGAAACCATTCTCATGGTCCCTCCTGGCGCGATGCTCAACAGGGACACAATTCCTGGACCATTTGTCAGTCGCTTTCCTGCAGGGGCGTCCAATCACAGCATCATCGCGGCATTCCTGACACTAGGAGATCCCGAAAAGCTCAAGGAGCTGGATCCCTGGCGGAAGGTTTGGCCGCAATGGAAGGAGTTCGAGGAAACCATGCCTATTCTCTGGCCGGGGCATCTACGTGTTTCGGACTCTGAATTCCAGGATACCACGTCCAGTCCAAGTGTTCTGCCGCCCTCAGCGTCGGGCCTGTGGAACACAATCCCCAATGAGTCTGTTGGCGATGGAGCGAAAGACTACCAGAATTTGCTGGCGCAGCAGGAGAAACGTCTCATGTGCGCATGGAATAGCGTCGTTTCTGCGTTTCCGGACGCCGACTGGGAGACTTTCGTCTACCATTGGTTAATTGTGGGCTCGCGGAGCTTTTATTATGTATCCCCAGGGAAAGAGCCTGGGAACTGGGTTGATGCTTTGACTATGGTTCCTTTTGCCGATTACTTTAACCATGCAAATGATGACGTGAGTGGGTCTGAGATGGAGACAACTATGATGCTTATGTAGAAGCAGGCATGCGAAGTCCTCTTTCGTAACCAGCAGTACACTTTCACTGCAAACCGACGATACGGTATGGTTAACTAGTTAATAATTTGCATAGATATGCGCTAACCCAACCAAGAAAAAGGAGAAGAAATATACATGAGCTACGGCCCTCATTCAAATGACTTCCTACTTGTCGAATGTCAGTAGCTTTCCCCGTTTACAAAGACTACAGTCTGATGAAACAGACGGGTTCTTTCTCGACGATAACCCTTGCGACGCCATTTTCCTAGACGATATCATTCTGCGGGATTTTACACAGACAGAGCGAAATGTATTGGCTTCGGAAGTAACCCAGCCAACGCACGAACACAGGTACGTATACACAAGTTGCCCGCACTGCATCTCTAATACCGTGCATAGTGGTGGTTACGCCGTGGAAAGAGCTGGCCCGAATCTTTTCATCAGATACGCTTCAAGTTTGAAGTTCATGACCCGCGAAGCCTGGAAGGCTTACGTAGAGAACGGTTCACCAGTCTCCGGTACCGAGAAATCAACAAACCTCCTCAATCGATGGATTGGTGTGTATGTGCAAGAGAGCAACATAGTCATCAGCATTATCCAGAGTATGCTACATCGTATTCAGCCCGAGGCGGACAGAGAAGGAGAAAAGCAAAAACTAGAACTTCTTCTGAAGAGGTGGAAGCAGATACAACAATTATGCCAGACGGCATTGGATATGCCCAAGCTGAACTAGGTCGAGCAGCAGGGCAATATAGAGTACCGTGTGCCTATGCAGTCACATGCCCAGATAATTTAGACCAATGTCAATGAAACAAAAATAACGGAAGGCATAGGGAATATGAAAAGGGAGGTATTCTCGTTCCGATCAGTAGATCGCTGGAATATCCGCACCTGGGCATAGATCGGCTCCGCCCGTCGGTTCCGCTGTCGGTTCCGCAATCCCAGACTTGCTCTTATCAAAGTCGCTTTTCCCTTACAAGATTCCAGCACCGTACCACTTTTCTTCCTAACCATATCGTTAAACTATCTCCCCAGAGGATATTTGACCTCTAACGCACCAGCACGCCCTGGCTGTGTGCTGTATCTATGCAAGAACTGTGATGTCTGATCTCCCAACCCTTGTGTTCATTCCAGGCGCCTGGCATAGGCCGACATGCTACGACAAAATCACCAAAGTCCTTCAAAACCAGCATTCATTGAGATGTGTCTCAGTGACCCTCCCCTCAACAACGGGGAACCCAGCCGCGACATTCAAAGATGACCTGGACGCCGCCCGCGACGCCATCGTCGCCGAGACTATGCATCACCGCAACGCAGTGGTCATTGCGCATTCCTACGGCGGGATGGTTGCAAACAGCGCGATCAAGGGGTTCACGCTGCCCGAACCAGGAGACATCACCGCCCCGGCAAGCCCAAGCCCAAGCCAAGCCGCTCAACCTCCTAAAACCACAGGCCACGTTATCGGCCTCATTCTCATCGCCTCCGGCTTCACCATGACCGGGCTCACCTTCATGGATCCCTTCTTTGGCCGGCCGCCTCCGTCCTGGCGCGTCAATAACACGACCGGGTACGCCGAGCTGGTCGCTTCCCCCCGCGAGTTCTTCTACCATGACCTGCCAGACGCTGAGGCCGAGTTCTGGGTTTCGCAGCTCATGCCGCAGAGTCTCAAAGCATTATTTGAGGGCGGGGAGCACACGTATTCCGGCTGGAGGGATGTCCCTGTCTGGTATATCGGGACTATCGAGGATAGGGGCCTGCCGGTGCTGGCGCAGCGGATGGCGGTTGGCATGGCGCGGGAGATGGGTGGGCGTGTGGAGCATAGGGAGCTGGAGACAAGCCATTCGCCGTTTTTGAGTCAGCCGGGGGTCACTGCTATGCTTATATGGGAAGCTGTCGGGGCATTCGTGGGGAAACCCGCGGGGAACGAAACGACGATGAGTAGGTCAGACTCTGCGGTGGTAGTACCGAAGAGCACCATCTGGCAGCTTTCTACGTGGTTCAGGTTTGGACTGCCGTTAGCCTTCGGTCACATATTGGGGAGAGGTATTCTCCTATATAAGGGGGTGAAACGACTATGGGGGGCCGGGTCTATTTGATATAGTTTAGTTGTGATTCCTTGTAGCCAGTATGGCTGGGCACCACGATACCAAAAGGATGGCGGCTTTCGTGCGGTGACGATGACTATCCAGGGTGCTCTGACAGACTCTCAAAACTTGGGAGGTATGCACTATCCATTAGGAAGACAGGTAAGGCCAATTTGTGCCTTTCATTCAAACCTACATAAACGACATTCCTAGCTAGATAGCAAAAATCCTCCTGGAATATAGTATACGCCAGTCACCGCTTCTAAATGCACCCAACCATGCCCCAAGGTATACACACCCCAAACAGATAAAGAAGCCAACAATCGTGTACAAGAAAACTGAAGGATATAAACATCCAAATGTTGCCAAAAAGACAGCAACAAACACAAACGCAATTAAATGATCCTCGACAGGGAATCCACGTTCCACGCGAACACAGACCAACATAAATTTTGTATAACCAGGAAACAGATGAGACGCCTATATACACCCGCTGCAATTGGGGTATCTTTATGGCAAAAAATAGGATTGGAAAGGTTGAAAAATGTCGAAACAGTATGGCAGCGGAGCATCACTTCCGAGACGGCATTAGCTTGCGGCCGAAATTGCGGATGGTCATTCGCGAACTGGAATGTTAGTTAGCCAGTGTCCAAATATGCGGTACTTGCGAAGCAAAGCTTACCTTTCTCCTGGCTCATCCCATCGCTTCGTAGTCTGGGAGCGGGAGAGTATCTGACCAGAAGTCATAGGCCTCGCGGGGGGATTGACAATTCTGCGCGATTGCTGCCGACAAGTTAGCATCCAGCACCCAATAGAAGACAATGAGCTTCAAACATACCTCCCAACGAGCGTCCACGTCAACCTCGCTCGTAGAGTGGGCATCAGAAGACGGCCGTGCTTGGTCCTGCACACTGAGCATACTCGACCCCAATGAGTTTGACCTCGCCAGGGGCGACGTGCCCGACTGAACAGATCGCTGCGACCGCGCCGATTCAGAGTATTCGCTATTGGAGTCTTGACTAGCGAAGCTTCGGGCCTTCTCAGAACGCAAGCTTGTGGTACTATCGGGATTGTGCAAGATTTGGGAAGAAGACGCAAGCTCGCGGTAGTGCTTTTGTTGCTGTTTAGTCGGACGGTGATGAGAGAACTTGTTCCCAAGGATCGCGGGAGCATGGGAGATAAGAGCCTTGATCACGTCCTTCTTCAGTCGAAGGGCTAGATCAAGATTAGACCACGTCTTGTTGCGGTACTCCAGAACAGGAAGTCGGAAAACGAAGTCGTGGATATCCTCCAGGTTATGGTCCCCCTTGCCCTTGTAACTCAGACAGAGCACCACATCGTGCACCTTGACATGCGCCAATGTCATGTAATTGGAGGCACGGGACATCATCTGGGATAGGTCGTCTGTGGCCTCTTTATTCTTGCCGTTCTTTTTGGCCAGGCCGAACTTCTTGCTCTTTTCTTCCCCAACAGTCGTGGTCGACCCATTGCCAAGCGTCCTCTCCGTAGGCTGTCGCGACAAGATCCGCAGGCTATCGACGGATCTCTTCTTGCTCAACGCGCTTCCAGTCCCCTGGCGCTGCAAGCTCCGCGACCCGTCACCTTGCGGCGACCGGTTGCTGTCTCTGTGAATGGGGGTCATAGCAAGGCCTTTAAGGTGGTACCCCGAGCGCTGAGTGCGATGCTGGTTGTCCTCGGACAGAGAAAGCGTCGGTTGTAATCTCAGCTCAATAGCACCTGGTCCGGACGAGAGTTGCAGGTCGTCGGTCGATACGTCGCTGACCTCGTTAACAACGGGATATGAAGCAGGGCTAGCTTCTCCATCGGAATCTGAATCTTCCAGCGGCTCGACGTTCTTGATCATGAATGGTGAGAAGCCGCCACTCTCGAATGCGCTAGACCCAACATTAGGGAATATGTACTCGAACAACCGCTGTCCAAGCTCCCGTTCCAATTGAATCTTGAGAGGGAAAAGGGACACGTCGAAATCATCAACAACCGGGATACCGGCAACAGCTTCGAGCATATGCCATCTAACTTTGATCATATAATCGTCCGGCCCATTCGGCTGCTTTGTTTGGTCCAGATACGGCACAATGATCTGTGGATAAATTGCATCCGGTAGAAGGTTCAGCCCGTACAGTCGTTCCACCGCGACCTGGTTGTGGTTCGAGCCATCGCTATTGTCTGTGCGGTCATATTCAGCATTTCGCAGCTGGAACTCCACCAGTGGTTCTGACTCCTCTTTCATAAGATGCCAGACGACCTCACTTGCAGAGATGTTCCAGCGCAAGATACCAGTTGCCCCCGAGACGGTAGGCTCGATCTTCCTCTGAGAGGAGGTGATCGCTTTCATCAAGAAAAACAACTCATCCTCGCACTGGGTGAGATCCTTCTCGAGAACTAGGCGATCTTCCCATCCCTGTTTATCCAGGTATTTGGCGTGGACCTGGAAATGCTCCTTGATCTCCTCGAGTTGTCGAATGCGAGACTGCAACCGGAAAACCATTTCCGGCGCACCTCGGAGATCACTAAAGTCAGAACTGAGCATTATCCGCTCGAGACGCTCATTACGGACCTTCTCCAGCGGTTCGCTGTATAGCAGCAGATCCAGCACGATGATGTACATCGAGTAGTACTCAGCCGAGTCACAGATAGCGCGGAAGTGCGGGAAGTCGACACTGATGTGGTCCATCCTAGTTTCTTGGCCGTAGGGATCCGGATGACCCTTGCCGACCTCCTCGTTGTACTTCAGACGGAGATTGTTGTACTTGTCGTATCGTAAGCTGGCCGAAGTTTTCTGGATAATCCGCGAGAAACCGAAGGGATTGAGCTCGAAGTCGAACATGGCCTCGAGCGTCAGCCACGGCGGCCAGGCCGACCCAGGAGAATTACCATACTTGTTGCCAGCATAGAACTGCAGGTGGTTCATCAGGTTTTTCTGGGTTGCCACAAAGAACTGAGCGCCATCCATGTCAAGAGTGAAACGCCGTTGTACCAGCCCACTAACATCGTCTGACACACGCTCCTTGTCCATGATCGACACCACTTTGAGCTGCATGCCCTTCGCAGCAACCAGCAAGACGGATTTCTGGTTCTTCTCGCTCTGGAGTTGAATCTGAGGCGCGATGAGGCGCAAGTTATAGCTGTTCTGGGGTGTGAACTCAGGAGCAATGTTCTCGCTAGAACCGTCGGACTTTGTGTTCGCTTGGTCCTTCGTGTCGGGCTGCTCCTGTTCCTCCACATTGACGAAGCGTTTTGCATCGTTCAATAACTGCTCTATTCGATCCTCCACGCTATCGTCATCCTCGCTGTCGACAAGACCACGTGCATCTGAGGGACGACGGGACGCGCACTTGAAGAGCTTGGACTGTTTGCGTTTGTTCCGGCTTTGCTCGTCGACAATGTCGAGAATAAACTTGACAGCCCGCCGAGACATGTAGTAGACGAACCCACGTCTCTGACTGACTTGGTGGCTGTAGCGGAGGATGATGTTCCGGAGAGAATTGTTCCACTTCAGCTGGATGTTATGAATCATGAAGCGGTTGTTAAAGTCGCTTGCAAACTCATCGTGGGGTGAAGAGTAGAGGCCGTCCAAATCAGTGTCCTTATTATCGTTGGGCGACTCGGTGCCTCCTCCGTCCATCCGGAGAGTACTATCGCTTGCAAAATTCTCGGGAGTCTTGTCAACGGGCAGTTTCTCTTCGCGGGCAAGCTGGCGTTCAAGACGCTGCAGCCCTGCAGTGAGGAACGCCCGCCGTCGTGCCAGAGATGCTGCCTGTCGAACGTAGTCGGCATGCTCCTGCCTAAGCCTCGTATCCTCCTCGCCATCTTTTTCCATGCGAGCTGCCTGTTCGCTAATTGCACGGTCACAGTCGCGGATTTGTGTCTCGACAGTTGCAAGACGATCCCTGATGAGCTCCATCTGCACACGGCGGGGTTCGTTGTTTTCGGACATAACACAGTCATGGGTAGGTTCATTCCCAAACGAGCTATATCCTGTCTCTTCGGGGTCGATATTACCATGATCTGTCTGGCGGAAGTATGTAAATCGCGGGGTGAAAGCGAGAGGCAGAATCTGCGTCCGCGGATTCGACTCCTGAGGGAGAATCCAGTCCAACTCGACAAAATCATCCATATCAATCCAGTCGAGATTTTGGTCGGGAATCGTAAATCGGGACAAATCGACGGAGGGGACAGGCTGCTGGAAGGACGATATAATATCATCCTTGTTGTTCTCGATGTCATCTAGATTGGTACCTTCAATGCTGGCAGAGACAGCCCTGAAATCTGCCGCCTGTAGGTCCAGCTCTGCTTGGTTAATCCGCATCACACTGGCCTTGGTTTGCTTAAGGTGTCCTTTGGCTAGGGTCTTGATCTGCTCGCGTCTCTGGTGAACATCCAGCTTCAAGCTGTCTAGACGGACCTTCAACCCAGTCGCAGTGACGACATCCTCGGCGTAGTCTTCGCGATCTTTATGCTTGTATATATGCGCCACGAACAGAGGCGCCAAAAGTAGCTTATACTTGACGGTCGCAAGATGACGATTGAACTTCTTGCTGGTTTTGGTGATACCGGGCCAGAGTGGGCCCTGGCGAACAGGGAGCGACATGACACCAGAGAACAGTGACCACCAATTAAAGAAGTGAGTGAAAAACCGAGGGGTAAGGTGGACGGAGTTATAACTTGTCGACGGCTGCACATAGTCGACAGACCAGTCGCGGCTTTCGGGCGCCACAACGGCGACGGACAAGTGGATGTGATTGCTCCTAAAGCCGCGGAAAGCATCATAATCATCCCTCTGCGAAGGATCAACATGTATCGGATTCTGGAGAATCACGTCATAGTGTGGCTTGAATTCAAAGGAGCGCCTTTCTTCGTCTATATTCCGTTCAAACACGAGGCCGGACACCCACTTGACGTCGCCAGAAAGCTTCATGATGACCTTCTTGAAGTGAGCGGCGTTCTTGAGTTCGCTTGACGAGGACGTGCTTTCGAGATCCTGGGCCGTTGCTTCGGCCATATATCGAGCTTCGTTACTGTAGTCCGGTATAGCCAAAACGTACTCGCCGCTGGTGACACTCATGAATTCCATCGGGTCATCGCTGGTATGTATGTCCCATTTCACATCCCTGCGCCAGCACATAACAAAGCCAGCGCCGAATCCAGTCACCACATAAGGGTCGCGAGAACCCTTCAGACGAAGATGGACATCGCCGTCTTCTTTCCATATGACTCGGATGCGGGAGTGGAAGCTGAGACGAATCTTGTCCCAGAATCCAACCCTCTCGGACGGATCGATCTCGGGCTTGGTAAAGCCTTCTATGATCTTCATCATATCCTGAATCACAGGCTGGTAGGACATGCCCCATGAGATACTTGTCGGAAGGCTGGTATTGATTTCGAATGTCGGATCAGAGTATGTTTTCACAGGTGTTACAGACCGCCAGACCTTAATTGCAAAGGGTGAGCTCTTAGTCCCATCTGGTAGCTCTGTCGGTGGAACAAGTTCCACTTCGACCTGCCTGGCGGATTTATAGTCGCGATACTCCTCAGCGATGACGAAGTTTGTCCGGAGTGACCAGCTCGGCAATCTAGGTGATTGGCCAGGCCGTAGGGCGGGGATATGCAACAGATCCAGGGGATAGTCCCTTAAATTAACCCGAGCCTCACCCATGTCTAGCTGGAAGCTCATAGGAATGAGTAATCCATACTGCATCGACATTGGCATCCCCTTTCCAATTCTATGTAAGAATGTAGGGTAATCCTCCTGTGGGAAGAATGGCTTGTCTATAACCAGGTTTATGTCGCTGATCAGGGCTGCCATCAGCGCAGGGCGGTTGGGAATGGAGAGGACAGTCTCTGTTTCCTCTACATCTTGTGGAGGCTCATCGGCACCAGCAAAAAGGTTACGGACTTCTTTGATAGAAGTGCCCTGGAACTTCATCGCAGCATCGATTTTACTCTTCCAGCTTCGCGCATGGTGCTCTTGCAGTCGGTACCAAGCATTTTCCGCCGAGACCTTGCACTCTGACGAGATGCATGCGGCACCCTCGGTATCATAGCGGAACCTGCGGCCGCGACCACGCTTGCTGTCATCAGTGTCCTTGCGCGGCTTCGGATCAGCACTCTTGCTACGCCGCGTATCTTGGCTGACGCGCTCGCTTCGTAGAGTTCGATGGCTGGACCTTGCACGGAGACGGGATGAGGCACGACGCTGTCCGGTCTCGATTTTCTGCAGCTTCAGGTGGAAGGCTTCCTCGCGGGCCAGCCGCTGGCGCTGCTCCAGCAGTCCAGTTCGATAGATACAGCCCAGCTTCCATTCGAATGCATCGTCCTCGAGCTCAAACAACAGAGCCTTGCTGCGCACTGAGACTCTTGGGACCTTCTTTGGTTCCTCTGGTTCTCTGACTGAAACGAAGTGCGGCGACAGAGTCTTGAAACGATGATGCAGCTGTTTGAAGGCCTTTGATGTGTTGATAATATTGTCAAAGATGCGATGCATCACCATATGATGAGGAACTCCCAGGCGGATGAAGTCAGCCCATACATCGATAGACTTCTCATCCATAACGTCCGCCCCTTGGTTCAGTTTCATCTTGCGTAAGTCTACCCTGACATTGTTCATGCTGACGATTCTTGCCCATACCCCTTTGAGTTTCGGGGCTTCGGCGTGGAGTCGAACGAGATGAGCTTTGACGAAGGGCGGCATGAGTCGATGAGAGCCCCCATGGAGACCGTATATCTGGAACAGCATCGGAGGATCCGCTGGAAGGAAAGTCTTGACTTGCACAACCGTGGCCCTGACATCTACTGATATGTGCTCGCCTCTCTGGGGCGGTGCCATACGCTGAGGAGAGGAAGGTGTGAAATCCATTGATCTCCAGTGAGGGGATACTGGGGTCTGCACTTCTGGAGGATGGTGCAAGAAGGCGTTTTGAATGACGGACGAGGCCACGCCGAGGCAATAGTATCGGTAGAGCGAATATTGAAAGTAAATCCCCTTGAACACCGAGTTTATACTGAACACAGGGCCGACCCGGTCGCTGAGAGTGCTGAGCGCTACCTCAAATCTCGGCAAGGAGAAGAAAGGCTCTGCTTCCAGGAAGTCTTCCGACTCGATCACGAAACCTTCGAAGCCACGTGCGTGGAAAGCCAATCGTCGGCCATCTGCGACACCGCTCTGCGTCTGTCGAGGAGGCGACGTTGGAGGGAACCTGAACGGCGTTTCGTCCCCGATGGTCGAGTGGCTGGGGGTACGTCTCCGCGCAAAGCTAATATTGCTGGGTTCGGTCTTCTGGGCTCGATAGTCTGCAGTCCACGATTGCAGCTGCAGGGAGACACCGCGTGAGATGTCCGATACAGTCTCGTCGACACCAGCGATTTCCAAGCTCAGACCAGTGGCTTCGAATTGGAATCGCAATAGCCAAGGGGGAAGGCGTCGAAGGAAACTGGGCTTTCTCTCTTCTGGTGTCATTGGGGTTCGTCGTGCGGGCCGAATGTGTGTTCGGAATTGTTCAATAACCTGGCGAATGCCTCGATTCACCTCACTGTTCACCATATGAGCAGAACATGTGTTCAGAGTGCCTGAAGCCATTACGCGCACTTCTGGCGAAGCACTGAGGAAGGCCCTCAGCTCTAGGTTTTCAGTGGTGAGCAGATTGTGCTTAACACCCGAAGGAGTTTGGTAGTAGAGTTGATGAGAAGAAACTCGGTACACGGAGGATAAGGTATAATGTATGCCACCTTCCGAGGAGTGAGAGGACTCGATGTCAAGGGAGATGGAGGATACAGAGGATATGAGAAGGTTGTAGTCATCATCAGGGGTAGAAGGTTTCGAGATCGGGAGTACGAATCGAACAACAGGCTCATGGATGGAGAGCTTGATACTTGCTTTCGGGAGCAACCTAGATATCAAGCGGTGACCGCGTCTCTTCTTGCCACGGGACGAGGATGCGCGGCCCTGAGCCAAATTGAGGAGTCGAGAGACATGTGTTGGCTCTAAGTCAAGCGAAGGTGAGGTGATGACTAGATTTGCGAAAAGGATATTAGTGTTTCGTTCCTCCAGACTGGTCTCATCGTAGGAACTGATGGTCTTGGAGGGAAGGGTGGTTTTGATCGTCGTTGTAGCCATAGGAATGTAGAGAAGATTATCCGATTCGCCGGAACTGTCGTCCAGACTGACGGAGAGGGAGATGGCCGCAAGAAGGGCCTGGTGGGCAATATCGTTCCGCTGGAAGTACATGCGATGAGCGGGACTTTTCTGGTCCATGCGATGGAGGTCAATTCCCAGTTCATGGGACACCACGTTCAGGTACACGGAGCTTTGCTTCGCAGAGGATGGCTGGATTGCCTGGGACAAGCGGAAGAAGCTCAGAGCGACCTGGATTTCTTGGATGCCGCGAAGCAACGAGCTCGCGAACTCCCTGGAGTCGGCCACGGTCTGCACAATCGCATCGTCCCGACTTCCGGGCCTGTCCAGCTCCTCCACAAAATCGGCAAATGTCACCTCGTCATCTCGGTCCCGCATCGCACGCGCAGTAGAAGGCTGACGGAACTTTTTAATACGGCGCACGAGCGTGGTCAAGTCGTCGAGCGGGATATGCATCCGTCCGATCTTGAAGGCGATCGACGCATCCCTCAGGCCTTCGAGGTTCCGGTGGAGAAGCCCGTGGATGTTGACTCCGATATTATCCAATAGCTCGGTGGGCTCGCGTCCATCGATGGAAAGCAGCACGTTCTGAACGGTCATGATCCACTCCGCCGGCCGCTGCTCATCCGACTCATCCTTCTTCCGTCGGAAGAGCTTCCCCCGGTCGACCATCTTCCGGCGCGTGTCAACCGCCAGGGACAACGAGCCGACCTGGATCTGACCGGCCTCGACGAAGTTGACGGTGGTATTGACGGCAACGACATCAACCAGCTTCAACCAGTGTATTTTCCGATGCAGTCGCTTCACATACTCCTTCATCCGCGTGAGGGTCCTCCAGGTCTTGCTGCGCCGGGGCGATCTGCTACTCTCCGGATCTTCCGAGAGATTCGACTCCTCGGGGCTTTGCGGCTCCAGGAACTCGGGGCTCCCCTTTGAGACTCGAGCCTTCCCGAGCGCGGTGGGGTCGACGGTGACCTTGAGGTCGGTCAAACGAAGGCTTAGCCATGTTGGTTGGGCAAAGGACGGGGGGTGTAGCGAGAGACCGAGCCCGCGGAGCTCGATCTGGACACCCTCCTTGGGGGCGTAGGCGATGCGGCGGAGGGAGAAGTAACCGATGCGCTGGATGGAGATCCCGGTGGCGATGCGAACAATGGCGAAGATGAGGAACGAGCAGAGGTAGAGGAGGAGGAAACCGACGAGGACGGTGGTGGGACTGAAAAGTGTCATCGTGGCTTGCGATCAGGAGGACTGATCCGAAGGACAGAACGGGAGGTCGGCAACGATTGAACCATCGAGATAGCGAATTCGTAGCGGAGATTCAGGTCGATGATCTATCATGAAACGATTCTGTGATGTGGTTCTTCGTCCTGTGAAGGCCGACAGAGCTCCTCGGACTGAGGAACTCCCGTATGGCGGGTTGGTTGGGGGAACCCGCGCGGAGGACAGGTCTCAATTAAGACCTGGCGTGCGCGAGGCCACAGGGACGAGTCAACCGCAAGCCAGTCATATTCGTCGATTTTGTGTACGTTTTGGGGGGCAAGGGAGGAAGAGGAGAGACGAAGGTATAGATGAGATATGACAGGGAATGGAGCTGGACGATCCGACGGGGACGAACCATAGATCTGTCCCAACAGGAAATCCATGAGGACGTCGGACTGGAAGCGGAAAGGCCGCCCACTTGGCGACTCCGGCTGTCTCGGCATTGCTTAGAAAGACCCCCCGCGCAGCATTTTACTCTGCTGGGAACATTCTTACCGAGAGTATATCTCGATATTAGCTTCATTCTGTTGGGAATATTATTAGCATGCCGTCCGCATGTAGTCTGGGTAGACTCCTGCCAGCTATCTCCTTCCATTGTGTTCTACTATCTACGTGTCATCATTAATCTGTTTGGCTTCCCCAGGGATAGTTCCCAATCTATAGCATCCGTCAACTCCTATTCCGACGACTGTACAAATATAGATATACATATGTAAAGGCCCCGTTTTCCAAAGCCGGTCGGTGGCTATATGGGCCGAGTGGGTTCCATTCATCTTCCCACATCGTTGTTCATTCAGGGGTTTTCCTACCCCAGTATAAACAACAAGGTGAAACATCCACCGAGAGAAATAACAATCGGCGTTGCCTGTTCCATTTAGAACAAAAAGACAGATGCTCATGATGCACTCATTTCCATCCATCGGACTCGTCGTGTCTGTCGGGCGAGTGTCATATAGGCAGGATAGGGAGATCGACATCCGTCATCAATCCAAGACATGACGGGTGGTCCCATTCACTCTTTGGTAGACTCGGGAGCGTCGAGTTTGGCTTTTTCAAGCTGTTCGATCTTCTCGTCAATCAACGCCATTTCAGCCTCGATACTCAACAATTTCTCGTTCAGAATCCCCCTGTACTCGTCATCCGACAGATTCCTCAGCGGGATCCATTTGGAATCGGCTATACGTTGCATTATTGGCTTGGAAGGGGTATTTGCTTGTTCCATTTGCCAGCTGTCGATCGCATTATAAGTGCTTTGGCCAAGGTAGCCCAACAGCGAAAAGACCACAACCCCTGGAAGGAGTCGGCCACCTATAGAGAATTAGTAAGGCGATCACTGTCGGTCGGTCGCATAGCCGTAGAAGGATGCTTTCATACCCATGATGCGCGTTACACCCCCTCCTGCAATGCCTCCAGACAGGGCGCTGACATAAGCACGTTGCTGGGAGGAGGCTTTGTCTTCATAGTGCAGCCGCAAGATGTTACTTCGTAACCCTACGATCACTGTTAGGCATTGTTCGTTCGGATAAGATATCTGACACGGTCACTTGCACCAAAAGGAAGTCCCACAGGCAAACCAATGAATGCCACAGGAGAGGGAATGGATCACGGGATGGGGAGATCGAACAACTCCAGAGATGCCGCCATACACGAGACCGGCGGCGCCTATCGAAGCGAGGTTAGTGATGTAGAGGGAAATTGCAGGTGATCTCGAGATGACGCCTGTGTTGTTCGACGTTCAGGAACGGCGGCAGTCAACCCGAGCGACATCAACCTACTCACCACTGGCGGCTCCCACTTTCACAGAGGACAACAAGGCAGTGTATTCCACATTCTGCATGGAACCATTGCGTCCGGTCATGGTGCGAACGGTGGACGACGCCTGCGTTCTCTCGCGGGTTGGGTTGACATGGTAGTATCGTGATTGATTTTCTGGGACTCACGTGATGTGATCATGTGATCATCCTTATCTAATAACACCCACCGTGTTATTCGCCTATGCAGATAGTTCATAAATTCCTCGTAGTGTTTATAATACATACAACGTACCTTCTCTTAATATGACGAGTGTACGATAAGAAATATCCCTAGGTATAACCGAGATGTGTAGATATGTACTGCATCGATCCAGGCACTGACACGGTGGAGCCCCGGACAATGGGCAGGCAGAGTGGTCAAGGTACCTACCCTAGAAGGTCCGCATTCGGCTACAGTGGGTGTTCGGCTCTCCCATCACAAAGATTTTTCGATGCAGAAATCCATGAGGACGATAGAAGAGCATAGTAGAAGTATCCCAGGAGAGAGAATATTCAAGACTATATTGTATCTACCTAGTAAACGATAATACTCGTATAATAAAGACCAAATCCTGTGGAGGCATCGGAACCCGCACCAACTTTTTTTTTCTTCTTTTTTTTTTTTATGAGGCTGACTTTTCTAGCGTCATCACTAAAAATTATCCTAACGGAATCTTCCCCCTCTCTGCCCTTCACTGCGGAGCTCTCCTGCAACCCACCATCGCACATCACGCTTCCAACATAATCCTTCTGGATATCCTGCTTGCTGCCTGTCTGGTCGCAAGTCTTTCTATCTCATTTTCCCTCATCCCTCCTCCTCGTGAAGCGCGCACAAGTCCCTGACCCTTGGCGCGTTCCCTCGTCTTGAACAACCGCAATCATGGGTACGTCTTCTATTCCTTTTCGACTCCCTCGTCACCCGTTCGAGACCGTCGAATTACTCTGTCGTCTCATCTCGTGATGATCACTGACACTCCCATGTCGCAGCGCCCGCAAAGCAGAAAGCCCAGAAGATGTCCATCGGCACCTTCTTGGCCGATGAGAGTGCGTTACCCCCCCGTCTATTCCCCGCGGGGATCATCCCGTCCTAATGTGAACAGACTTTGGCTCTTGGGCCGATGAAATGGAGGATATGCCTTTGCCTTGTAAGTAGCGACATCTCCCCACATGGTCTTGCCAAATGACCAAGACGCTGATTTGTGCGTGTGTCCATAGCCGGTACGTTTGCGACTCGATTCCACAGCCATTCCCTATCGTGACAGCCTGCATCTAACGCTTCAACAGCCCCTCCTCAGCCTTCTTTCGGTGACCGTCGCTCCGCCGGCCCTCCCTCCGGAGGATTCGGTAACGGATTCAACGGTAGGACTCCCAGGTCCCTGATGCTGAGCACACTCAACCCGGCATATCTCTAACTTTCCCGACGGAATAGACCGTGGATTCGCCATGAGAGAGCCCCTTCCTCTCCCAACCGAGCCTCCCTTTACCGCTCATGTCGGAAACCTCTCCTTCGATGCCACCTCCGCCGATATCTCCGACCTCTTCGCCGACTGTGGTGTCACCAACGTCCGTATTGTCGAGGACAAGTTGACCCACAGCCCCAAGGGATTCGGATACGTCGAATTCGAGACCGTCGATGGCCTGAAGAAGGCTCTGGACCTCGCCGGTGCTACCCTCCAGGGACGCGCCATCCGTGTCAGCATCGCCGAGCCTCGTAAGAAAATCCCCCTCCTATAGAAACATGCCCGAATTCCGTCCCCGTCCCGCTAACCACCAGTGCAGCCAAGGAGCGTGATGTGAGAGAGCTCGACTGGACTCGCCGCGGACCCCTCCCGGACGCCCCTCAGCGCCGTGTGCCCGATCGCGCCTCTTTTGGACGCAACCTTGATACCCTCTCCGACGCAGGCAGCGAGCGTGGCGGTCGCCGTGGATTCGAGTCGGATGGAAAGTTCCGCGACTTCGGCAACTGGGAGCGCAAGGGCCCTCTTTCTCCAACTGCCCCCGTTCGTGAAGGACGTCCTCGCACCAACGAAGGACCCGGCTTCAGAAGAAACTCTCCCGCTTGGGCCGAGGGTCGTTCCCAGGATGGCTCCCGTCCTCCTCGCCGTGAATTCCAAGAACGGACCCCTACCGCGGCCGAACTCGACAACTCCTGGAGATCCAGAATGCGTCCCGACCAGCCGAAGGAACCCAGCAACCCTCCTTCTCCCGCCGCTGCTCCCGCTGCCCCCGCTGCCGCGGCCGCCCCGGCCGCCCCGGCTCCTGCTTCCCGTCCCAAGTTGAACCTCCAGAAGCGGACGGTGACTGAGGCCGTGGCCAGCCCCACATCCGGCACCGAGTCGAAGGCTAGCATCTTCGGCGGCGCGCGCCCCATTGATACTGCCACTCGCGAGAGAGAAGTTGAAGAGCGTCGTCAACTGGCCATCCGTCAAAAGCGGGAGGCTGATGAGAAGGCCAAGGCCGAGAAGGCCGAGAAGCAGCGCCAGGCCAAGGAACAGGCTAAGGCCGAGAAGCCTGCCGATCCCAACGGCAAGGACTCGACTGAGGTCCCTCAGGGCGGCAAGAACTTCGAGATCCTCCGGCGGGCCGGCGAGGATGAGAGCGGCATGACGGCCGACCAGGATCAGGGCGAGGAGACCCCTGCTCCCGCGGCCGGTGAGGCCTCCACCGACGCTGCCAGCAAGGCCAACGGCAGCTGGCGGAATGCCCAGCCGGAGGCTGCGGCCGACGACGAGGGCTGGAGCACCGTGAGCAGCTCGAGACAACGCAACAACCGCCGTGGAGCCGGCCGTACGTTCGCATAGATCCATCGATACCCCTGAACCCAGTCATCATCGGAGCGCAACATCGCGTGCGACATGCATGAGGGAGGTCGCCAAACGTGTACCCGTCAGCTTTCTGCGCGCTCCCTTCGGACGATTGTTACGATTTTGGTTATGATGACTGTTTGTTTTATTCCCCCGATCTTGTCGCCCTTACATCTCTCTCCTCCTTTGCCTTTGGTTCCACGGTTCTTCTTTACACAGGCGAAATCTCTGATTCCTTGTTCATTAAGTCATTGCAACACTGCTGGCACGTCGAAAAGTTCTATTTACCTGTTGTCATCCGTTTCTTCCGCCACTTGTTCCTCGCTGTTTCTTTTACCCCTTTCCTATGTCTGTGAATGGAGTGCTACATGGATTGCGGACGACGCGGAGGGAACGTCCCCTTGGTGTTGTTCTCTTTCTGACATTTCGATATATCGTCCCTTTCCGCTGTTCGAATGCTGTTCCGTCCTATTCGGAATTGGAAGATGGCGTGTGGAGTCCCATTCTTGTTCTTCTGACGAAGCCATGTCCCTTCCTAGTTGACGAGACAGCCGTATGAATCAGATATGACTTAACCAGCGTCCATGGAGGGAGTCCTTGGGCTGCCCTCACGCGAGCAACCGTATGGTACAGTACCAACATTATGCATGTAGTACAAGCGGCCTATCATGTACCTATCCCGTGGCGATGTACTTCAATGCCGTGGTCAGCCTGTAGTCTTCAAAGGATGATGGAACTGGCAATATGCCACTCCCAAAGCCACTTCCCTCGTCCATCCGCAAACACGTCCAAACAAGCCTGTATAATCACACCATGTCTTCAGCCTCCTAGTGAGTTGGAACCTTTTTACAGAACTCTCTAGTTTGTTTCTAGCTGACGAGGCCATTTCAGCATGCAGTAACCTCAAGAATGTAATACTATCTCCCCTTCCTCCTTCTCTTTCGTAACACCACCTTTGATGGGTGGGCATCAGGTTAACATATACGAAAGGCCTGGCCCGGTTAATCCACGAGACATGTCCATAAAAATCAATAATCATCCAGCAATGTTTCTTCTCCGTGCCTGCTGCTGTAAACGCCTTCTGGTATTCAGATAAACAAGCTCCCGGAGGTCGTCAAGCATCAGCGATGGGGTCTTTCTGAGCGAGATGTGGAGGTCCTACGGATCCCTAAGAACATCTTCTCACAAGAATGTAATATGTTGACCGGTGTGATTTACCGGAAGCGGATATTGAGTCTAGCATGTAGTCAGAATCTCGTATACGCTACAGTATAATGATGGGATGGCTCACCATTCTTCGACCGCGCTTACGGATTTCTCCGGACTCAAGAGCGAAGACAAGTACATCGACAAATCCAGCCTGAATGCGGATTTCATCACCTCCCAGTCCTCACGGACCTTACCCTAAGAGCCTTCCAGTAGGAGATCCGCATCTGCTTGTAGTTGGTCATACGTCTCAGAATATCCGACTTCGAGAGTAACACTAGGCCATATTCCGCCATCTGGGACAATGAAACAACGTATCGCTTTTTGCACCATAATCTTAGTACATGCTAGTATAACAAAGAAACTGTAGGCGACATACCTCCTGGAAAAGCGGCCTCTGAACCCTCTCAATGTAATGTTAGGGTGGTGAGTATCTAACGGTCAGCGGCCGATATATCCTCGGTGCTTCATCTCGAATACCCAAGTGTCAAGCCATTTAAAGCCACCCCCCTATATCCATGTTGGCATCTCGACGTGAAAAGTTTGAGCAAAAGAATTGTAACAATAGCTTTTACTGTTCCTATTAGAGCTTGCGCCCAATATTATGGATAAACATACCGAGCCCGGATATGCTTTAATAGTGAGTCGACCGAGAGATTCGTAGAAACCAGTCTCGTTAAACTGACCGGCCGTAAGGGTATATTGACCACAACCTATGGTCGCAAGGTCGAATTTGATTCTTTCGAGGAGATGCATGGTGTGTTATCGGCTGAAAAGTACCGTTCAGCTACCAAAAAGTGCCTCCCTAGGTAAGCACCTAGTGATGCGGTATAGTGGTATTTTCAGAGTCTTCTCGGTATGACAGGGCATGTGCTGTGGATACTCGAAAGGCATGAAAAGAATACCTCAAGTAGTCGGCGGCAAGTTTAGGGGATAGGAAACAACGAACAGCGGACAAGTGTAAATCGGAAACAGGCAAAGTAAAAGACCGTGACAAAGATCGAACGGGCCCAAACCTCAGCGCGAACCATTTGTATTCCGTTGCTTTTTGTATTCCACGAGCGTGTGTTGGGCTATCGTTGAATGCATCGTTAACTAAGGAGGTGGCAGAAAACCAAACCCCAGCTGAGATAAACTCCATACATAGTCTGACGGCGGTACTTCCTATGACTACCTAAGTATACCTATACTGCTCAGCCGCAGATCATTTAGTCATTAGAATCAATTGTAGCCAATCTCTATCTACTCAAAGTTTGCTCGCCTAGATCACCCATCTGCCTGAGAGCGCATTCTCAGCGGACCGATCAGCCAACATTCCCCACCAGCTGCCGATCTGCGAACCTCGCCCTCTCCATCCCAGCGATCTGATCATTCCTCCATCCCTCCATTGGACTGACTGCACCCTACGCTCCCGATTCACTCGGCTGCGGCCTTCTCGGGACCCGAAAACCATACATAAGATCGCCTCCCACCGTTCTTTGGAAACTCTCTGCTTACTGTCAAGCCACAGCTGCCCCGCGTCGGTAAAATCCAGGCAAGCGGCCGACAAGACTATGGAGCAAAATGGATCCGACAACACCAAATCCATGATGTCTTCTGCCCCGTGGAAGTTGCAGTTCCGCTCTTCGCGGCCGTTTATCATTTCGGTGGTCGCCATGGCCATCTTCGCGGTATGTCCCAGGTATCCCGTATGAGCTTAGCGCGTGTGGGATCCACAGAGTATTAACGAAGGCTCTAGGATGTGTTTATCTACGGGATGGTGGGAACCTCTCCGCAACATCCAGCATTGAGCATGTAGACAATGCTAATGGACGATCAGGTCGTTCCAATTCTCCCGACGGTTCTGCGCACGCGGGCCGCCATCCCGGACGATGAATGTGTGCATCCCCATGCAAACAGTTGGATGGTGCTAACGGCATGAGTGTAGTGCAAAAGTGGATGTCGATTTTGCTCGCTGCGTTTGGCGGCGCATTGCTTATCGGCTCGCGTAGGTCTCCGTTTCTCCCGTGCTTGATGTCAGTGAAACTCACGCCCCGCACAGCCGTGTGTGGTTACTTCTCAGATAAAAGCACCTCTAGACGCGTCCCTTTCATCATCGGCCTCCTCGCCTTGGGCGGCTCAACGGTCATGTTCTGGGTCGCTACGACGGTCTCAGCCCTGGTCGTTGCGCGCGTGCTGCAGGGGCTCTCCGCGGCCGTTGTCTGGACCGTAGGGATGGCTCTCGTCGTGGACACGGTGGGACAGGATCAGGTGGGCTCTGCCATGGGGTATGTATCCATGGCTATGACGGTTGGCACGGTGTTTGGTCCGTTTATTGGGGGCACGGTGTAAGTTTTTCACGGTGGTAGAACCCTATGGTATGTTCGTCCCGGCTGACGAATGATGCAGTCTTACCAAACTCGGTTACCATGCCGTGTTCGTAATCGCCATCGCGATCATCGTCTTGGATATCGTGCTTCGGCTTTTCATGATCGAGCAGCGCACAGCGGCGAAGTGGCTCCAGCCGGTCTCGGAGTCTGACAGCGAGACTGACGGCTTGTTGGGCGGGACTTCCAGCCAAGATGTCGGCTACGGTGCGGCTGGTGGTCAAGATGAAGCGGTCCCCACGTGCAGTGCAGGCAATGGGGAGCCTGATTCCGACGGTCGCGCGTCATCCGTGCCCGCCATCGTTCGTTTGATGTGTTCCGGTACGGTGCTGGTTTCTCTGGGAGGAGCACTCGTGGCCGCGATGATCTGGGCGTCCTTCGACACGGTAAACACCCATCAAAGAACTTGAAAAATCCCTTCACTAACCTGCAACTAACAAGGTCCTGCCGCTCCATGTGATGGAGACGTTCAAATGGGACGCGTTCCTGATCGGGTTGTGCTTTCTCCCGCTGTTCGCTCCATCCTTCCTCTCGCCACGAGTCGGTATGTTGCGCTCCCTTTACACGTACACGTCCTTCCAAACATCCACATTAATCCATTGCTTTCCTGTAGGCGACGCAGTTGACCGCTACGGCGCCCGCCTCATCGCCTTCCTGGGCTTTCTCCTCGACCTCCCGACGCTGCTACTGCTACAGCTGGTCCGAGAAAACACGGCTCTTGACAAAGCCCTTCTGTTCGTGTTCCTCTTTCTGGCGGGCGTAGCATCTACATTGCAGAATGTCGCTCTTACGACGGAAGTAAGCGTCGGCGTCGGGGAGCTAGAGCGTAAGTGGCCCGGCATCTTTGGACGACAAGGTGGCATGGCCCAAGCGTACGGGCTGTTTAATGTGGCCTGGTCTGGAGGCCAGGTACTGGGTCCGTTACTTGCCGGGCTTTTGAGCGATCTTGGTGGATGGAGGGTGTTGGTGACGGTATTAGGGTCGGTTAGTGGGGCGACTGCGTTGATGATTCTTCAGTCGGATTCGCGCATTTTGCGACGGTTCGTGGGAAGACGGTAAATATATAAATTTAGATTTTATAAAACTGTAGATAGTTGGGATGCTTGGATAGAAGTGGGGTGGGTCTCGTGGAAATCGTTCTAGATTATTGAAGGGATCTGATGGGTTGTTGGAACCACAGCAGCTGTCGTACAAATAATGACGGTCTATAGAGCACTAAATAAACACACCCTTCCGCGGAGACTATTCGAGTATTGCAGGTATTCCGTTCGAACACCTATCACCGAACCAAGCGTTCTCGCAAGACCTTCATTTGCAGACTCGTCTAATTCTGGCATGTATAGATTTTGTATTACTTCTCGAGGAGCTATAGTACATTCTAGACTGTAGCTACTCGCATCAGCCAGAAAGTTACCCAATGTCAGTCATCGGGTTGCCGTCACGCGCCTTGCTCGCAATCTACAAGCCGCGCGTTCTATCAGCATTCGCCTGAAGACGAACTGGCCCTTCCGGCTTGTCCAGTACGACAGATCTTCACATGCACGCTTCTTAAGACCCCAATGTCGTTTACATCTACAGCAGGCACGGTCATGCGATATTGACGTACAACGCCAGCAAAGGCATGGAAATCAGCCACACCGGAATCCTGACGAACTCCAGCATTCTTCGGGGGAACGACCGATCCCTGGTTTCGGTAGAAGCATGCCGGGAACCTGCGGGTGACGAGTTCACCGGCAGCGATCTAGAGCGTCCATTATGTCCGCTGTCACCATTTCCAATCCACAGATTCAATAAACATAGGCAATACGCCTTGTGTGGTGGGCGCATCTGGATATCGAGATGCAAACAGACTTCGCGGGCAGGCCCCACTGACGTCGTAGGTGGTAGAGTTTACGGGGGCCCCCCCCCATCCGCATTTGACTCTTCCCGGGAATTAGTGATCCGCCGTTCTCGAACCGCCGCCCTGGGGCGCTAGGGACGCCCAATTGGATTGTCTCCACCCCCTATTCGAACCCTAATGACGAACGCTGTCGCCAGGAACAAATCTCCGGGCCCAGGCACCCGAACAACACAGAATACATATTCGATGCCATGCACTGGCTAATCAATTGGCTCCGATCCCATCGGCTTACTTCGCGGAGTGGAAGCTTATGTTCGTATTTGTCCGATCTAAACAGATTTTGTGCACTAATTCAACCCAAGAGAAGGGGATCACCTGATAGATCGCGTCCGATCGATCTTTGGGGAACCCACACAGCCTAGGGATTTTCGGGCTTTCCTATCTCAACCTCGCTTTCCTTTGACAGTGGGTTGACGGCAATTGAACCGTGGGTAGTGTAGTCCGAAACAGAGATCTGCTCTCTATCGTGCTGTAGGTAGAGCGAAGGTCCATCACCGCAAACGACCTCAGAGTGGTCCTTTCCACTGGGAGGTGGATCCCTTGGATACCTGTCTGTTTGCTCCTGGTGTGCCTGGCTAGGAATTAATGTTGCATTTTCATGGTTGTTTGCTTCCTCTTGGGCGTCACATCACCGGGACTCATATCAGGCCACCTTCCAGGGAATAGCTATTGGACGACTCAGCAGTGGCATGGCGGATAGGAATAACTTTCAGGTATTCTATTAGTTCTTATTCGAGAAAAAGAGCATAATGAGGAAGCATTATTGGTCCAGTCGACAGGAAAACCCTTTTCTGGATGCTGTGAGTTTCTTTCTGGCCATCAGAATGAATATATGCTTGCTTAAGCCGGACTTTTTCGGGTTACATTGAAGGCCAACGTAGTCTCATAGTGCCTTTATCTTCGTGAAGGTATTACTGAGGTATAGGGGAGTGAAAGACTCATCCTATCAACTACAAAAGTTCTATACATGGACGTCTACCGATGGACATCGAGACCGCATAGATCATAATTTTCTGTTAATTGACAGCGTGAGCTACCAAGATCTAAATATAACGAAATAAAAGTGTCTGGAGCTTGGTTGCTCGGCAGACTAGCCATTGTGCAGGGCGTTCCTGTCCTACGATTGTATGGGGTGGTGGGGAGCGAATTGGGTGCTACACAACCATAAGCGTTGTATCTTGAACCATGGTGTACCACGTTTGTTCTTCTAGACCACAGTACCTGGTGGGGATGTCACTTGCAATGATACCTTTCTACTTATATGTGATTGATAGTACCTGGCCTCCCCCGGAAGATGAAGACACCTTGACTGTCCCTGACAGAGCAACAAAACATCACGGCAAAACGGCGTTTTGAAAGGAGCACAAAATTGCATCACTACTTTAGCTAATCCTTCGTTATCATGGCTTCATTCCGGCAAGCCTTCTTGATTGCGTGCCTTTTTCTCCTCTGGGCGATCTCGGCCAATGCATATCAGCCCCTCGAAAAGTCCCTTCGCCATGATCGAATCAAACGCCAAGAGGTCTCCCGAGTTGCCAGGGTCTCGGCCCTCGGTCAAAGTGATGACTGTTTCCAAATCAATGTTGACGGTTCTGCGTCCGGTTTAACGGCATGCCTTGCGATCGTGGGTGACCAAGTGGTTATAACCTATCCTGATATTTCCTCTATCGGCGATAACTATGAGGATATCGGTGTGATTATTGGAACAGAACCTTCTGATAGTACAAATCTTGACGATGCCAAGTTTACCTTGAGCAATGGGTATTGTACAATCGGTGCTGATGGTACTACGGCTTCTTGCTCCATTCCCATCCAAGAGATTACGTACAACCCATGCTCTGGGCAGATTTGGAGTATCAGAATCATAGCCGACCTTACTTCCGGGACTACTGGAATTGCTGATGGTCTGTTCAACTTTGGATGCGGTGTTCAAACAACCTCCACCACCACAACCACTACCACCACCACCACTACTACTACCACCACTACCACCACTACTCCTACAACGACCACTACCACAACCCCTACCACTACTACTACCACGACCACGACCACGACCCCTACAACGACTACGACTACAACTACTCCTACAACAACGACCACAACCACTACCACTACCCCTACCACCACTACCACCACCACTCCTACAACTACAACTACCACTACTACTCCTACAACCACCACAACCAC